>NW_022196905.1:48818055-48901973 GCF_008632895.1 Mastomys coucha | reverse complement strand
CTGGGCTAATAACCACTTATCAGAGAGTGCATACCATGTTTGTTCTTTTGTGATTGAGTTACCTCACTAAGGATGATATTCTCCAGCTCCTTCCATTTACCAAAGAATTTCATAAATTTATTGTTTTTAATAGCTGAGTAGTACTCCATGTGTAGATGTACCACAACAGATCTGCCTGTTCTTTATAACAATTGCATTTTTCTACCATGAAGCATAACCCATTCCTGCCTCTCCCGAACACTGGCTTCTCATCTATTTCCACTGTGTTTGTTGAGACGTGTTTGTCCACGTCTCAAAGTTTTTATTCTTTATTTTCAAAGCTGATTGTGGTCCTGATCCTACAAGGTCAAGTACTTCCTTGTTTTTACCACTCTATCACAATATCGTGTCTTTACTCCTTACAAGTAGCTGCAAACATTAATCACTGTAGCCACTACCAATTTGCTTCTTATAGTATATCTTACAAGAACTGAGTGAGCTAAGTGACAATTTGATTTTCTTTTTCCTTTGCACCCTGAGTACTTTAAACAGTATATGAATGTGGAGTATTTACACAAATGAATCAACGGTTCAGTAAAACCTCATTCACATGGGAAAGACAATGAAATGGAAACTGACTGAGAGGGCAAAGACACCAGGAATAATACAAATAGAAATAAGAGGTCTAAATGACAAAAACAATGTCACTGTTACATATATCATCAGTGGTAATTGAGAGAAATGAGGACGAAACAGCCAGTAGTATCCAAGTAACCATATTTATAGTTACAGACAATAAAATTTCAAGAAACAGCTGGGTGGAGACAAAAGTGTCTGTACCTGTGACTCCCCAGAGCTTGGACTAGCAGTGAATTATGCTTGTTCTAGTAAGGTGTAGGCATCTGCAATGTTTACATACTATCACAAGGTCTGATCTTGGATCTACCAGGTATGTCAGAATTCTCAGAAACACAGGTGTTACCAACCAGAAAACTTCACACTACATCACTTAGTTCTCACTGTAATGAGGTGGATTTCAGTGTCAGATCACTGCTAATAGAAAAATAAAAGAAGAGTAGAAAATTAGTTCAAATTGATGTATAGACCACTAACAGTGCTATAGAAATAAATCACAAGTTTAATACAATCTTAGGCAAATGTAAAGTCATAATGTAAGAGCTTCATATATATAGCTCTGCGTTAGATTGCTTTCTTTGTATATACAAGGTCTTAGATCATTTCTTAGTACAAAAAAAAAAAGGAGGAAAAGGAGGGAGAAAGGGAGGGAGGGAAGAAGCTATGGTAGGAAGGAGGAAGAGAGGAAGAAAGGGAAAGTGAAAGACAGTGAAAAAAATAGAATTGAAAGAAAATTTATATCAATCCTGGAAGCAAATGGCAGTCATGTTATATTATTTGAAAAGTTTTCAGGTGAATACATAAAAATCTAATGAAGTAGTGAATGAAGAATAGGGTCAGTAGTCTCTATGTCAGGTTTAGATTATTGTTTCAAGTATGTATTTATTTTATAATTTAAGTTTTTACTTATTCTCTTTACACTTTACATCCCACTCATTGCCCCCTTCCTGGTTAACACCTCCCACAATCCTTCCTACCTCCTCTTTCCCCTTCTCCACTGGGAGGGTGGAAGCCACCCTGGGTATCCCACCCGCCTTTGCTCTTCAAGTCTCTCTGAGCCCAGCTAAAAGAACATATCCCACCTACAGGCAACAGCTTTTGGGATAGCCCTCATTCTAGTTGTTCAGGACCTGTGTTTGTTCTTTGGTTGATACCAGACTCTGAGAGTCCTAAGATTCAGGTTAGTTGACGCTGTTGGTCTTCCTGTGGAGTTCCTTGCACCTTTGGGACCCACAATCTTCCCTCCTTTTCTTCAATGAATCTCCAAGCTCCATCTAGTGTTGGATAGAACATCTTTGAGGACAACATACTCCTGTCTGCAAACATAACAGAATATCGTTAGTAGTAGTGTTAGGAATTGGTGTTTGAACATAGTATGGGTCTCATGCTGGGTTGGTTATTGGTTGGTCATTCCCTCAGCCTGTGCTTCCTACCTTGTGTCTGCATTACTTGTAAACAGTATAAACTGTTGAAAGAATTGTCAGTGGTTTCCACTGGAGTTCCAGTCTAGATACTGGAGGTGGCCTCTTCAAGTTGCATATCCTCAGTGTAGTGAATCACAGCTAAGGTCAATCTCATTGATTCTTGGGTGTTTTCTTGTCCCAGGACATCTCTCTTCCTGGAGATGCTCCCTACCTCTTCACCCCCATCGGTTGCAGATTTCTATTGATTTTCCTGGTCATATAGTCATCTTCTCCTGGCCTTCACCACACCTAATCCTGATGGTGTCAATGCTGCAGTTATCCATGTGGATGGATTTCAGAGGCATGAAAACATTTATTGCTTTCCTACTCATAATAGCCTGGAATCCATCAAAGAATGAATTGATAATGAATTAGGATACATTTAGACTCTGGAACATTGCTCAGCTATATAAAACAAAATTTTATCACAATGAAATAAACAGAAAAAAAGGAAGAAAGAAAGCACAGAGACCTATATAAGGACTCTAGTTAAACCTAAAATAGCCAAACTAACTTCACAAAATTGAGACTGTACTGAAGAGAATGGTATAAACAGAGAAAAGTGTAAAAAAAATAACTATCATTAATAATAATGCATTTCTTTAAATGAAGAAATTTTCTGTTGGTAAGAGGACCCTATCTGAAATACCCAACAAAGGGGAGGTAGAACCTACAGACACCATATCCAGTGAATAGGAATGGCCCCCAGTTGAAGAATGCAGCCACCCACCCTCCTCAAAATATCAATCCTGAATTTGTCCTGTCATAAGGAAATGCAGGGACAATGAATGGAGCAGAAACTGAAGGAAAGGCCATCCAGAAACTGCCCTACCTAGGGATTCATCCCATCTGCTGACACCAAACCCAAACACTGTTGCTGATGCCAAGAAGTGCTTACTGACAGGAGGCTGGAATAGCTGTTCCCTGAGAGGGTCTGCAAGAGCCAGACCAATACAGATGCAGATATACACAGCCAAACATTGGACTGAGTGAGGGTACCCCAATGGGAAGTTAGGGCAAGGTCTGTAGGAGGTGAAGGGGTTTGCAACCTCATAGGAAGAACAATATCCACCAAACAGAATCCCCAAGTCTCCCAGGGACTAAACCACCAACCAAACACAGTGAATACCCATGACTCCAACTGGATATGTAGCAGAGGATTGCCTTACCTGGCATCACTGCTCCTGTAGAGGCTTGATGACCAAGGATAGGGGAAGACTAGGCTGCTGAGGCAGGAGTGGGTGGGTGGGTGGGGGAATACCCTCATAGAAACAGGGAGCAGAGAGGAAGAGATAGGGGACTTATGGAGGGGAAACCTGAAAGGGGGATAACATTTGAAATGTAAATAAACAACATAACGAAAATAAACCGAAAAAAATTCTTATGTGAAAGGCAGACAATAAAAATATTTTATATTTTTATGTTAATCTCAAGTTGTAATTGTATAATGTAGGCAATAAATTGTGTTCTAGCAATTCGGGTGGCATTTTGAATGTTTTCCCAGAGGGATAGGTGTTGCCATGTTTTGGCAATAATGATTCTATGGATTGGTGATAGGAATACCTATCATGAAGATTAAAGTTCTTCACGTGTTGGGCAAGTGCTCTGCCACTGAGCTTCATCCAAACCTCTAGCTTCTAATTCTGATTTCCAATGTTTATAAGTGTTAGCATGAACACTTTTCCTGAACATCTAAACAATAAAATTAGCGCTAGTGTTTGAATTTTAATATCTATGATATAGTTTTATAAACATGTCATGACATACCTTTAGGAATATCTTCATCTAGAAAAGGGAAATCCAAATTTTGTATTCTCCTCCTTATGACTGACAGTTTTGAAGATTTGTTTATGTGGAACAATTCTCAAGGGGACACAATAAACAATTTTATAATTACACAAGGTAAGTAAGTATATTGTAGTGTATAAGAATTTCATTGGCTACTTATATTATCTTCATTAATTTTACATTCTTTTGTATTTATCTTAGTGATTTTCCAATTCTTCTCAAAATTATTCAGTAAATTTAGCTACTGGAAAAAATGGTGATAGAAGTAGACTACAATGAAGAAAGAAGGGTCATCCAGATGCATAAAGCATAAGTGTTCTAAGAAAATTAATTCATTTGAATCATCTAAGACTGAACAAATTATCTCCACTAATTTTTCCAACAAATTAGGAAAAGACTCATTATTCAATTTTATCAGCAGAACACCTTGATTCTGCTAATGGAACATGTTCTGTATGATAATTGTATAAAAATTATCTCTACACATTATCAGATTTAGAAAATTATCAGATAGTAAGAAATATCTATTTCATCATTAACCTCAGCATTAAAACAAATAGAACATTTAAATATATAGAATGCATAGTATGATATGTTTTATGATTTAAGGAAGTTGCTTTCAGTAGGTGGAAAATTTTCTTCTAGTCTATATTTTAGGATGTCTATTTAATTAAATATTTTAAATAATTTACATAAAAAATGTTGTGACTAGCAATAACCCAGTAATAATTATTTCTTTATAAGTTTAGTTAATAAGAACAAGAAGTGGTATTCTCCTATTAAATGATTTAGTGCTTTGTTGTTAAAGAAACATCTCTTTTAGTAGAATACAAGTAGTCCAAAAGGGTGTACACTTATGTTCAGAATTAATTTGTCTAATGATTCATCATGCAAGACAATAGCTGATCATAGATGTTCATTCACGATCATTCTAGTGGAAAAGTCTTTGGTCTATATACTTCCAGAAAAAATGGAACAGTTTATAGTATTTAGTTAAAATTGAACCCATCTCTTAATACTGATGTTCCTAAGCATCACACTATGATCAAGTAATTAAGGAACTAAGTTATTCTTTCTATAAGAATTCAAGTTATCAAATATACAGATGCAAAGGGAAAGGTAAGTTTTGAATAATCTTTAAATTTGTCTTTATTACCAAGAGTTGGTAGCTTTAATGTTACAATTGAAATACCAGAAAAACATAATTAGAGTGTCTGTACTTGAAGGCATTAAATATAAACAGTTTAAGTTTTGCAAGTGATGAATTTGGAGTTTAGGGAGAATGTGTGACACATTAAATAATACCTTTATGGTATTCTGGCTACAAGTCTTTAATTTCCAATCAGTGTTTTTTTTTCCATTTGCTAATGTGTGACTTCAGTAATATATTCTTCTGTAGTGAAAGATCCATCTACTTCTCTCTGTCATTTATACAAGGGTAGTAGAAATGTTTTCAGTGGTTTGTTTGTTTTTTGGTTTTTGTTTTTTTCTTTTTTGGAAAATCAGTGCTAGGATGGTAGAAAATACCTTTTATCATTTTTGAATTTGAAAACCCACAATGTAAATCAAAAATAGTTCATTTACTAAACAAAAAAGGATCTCATAATTTATCAGAAATGTATAGTTTATAGGTACAGAACAGGTGTCTAACTAGGAGACACTATTCTAGCATATGAGGCTTTCAGCTTGGTGATCTATTTTTCCTTCTTGTAGTCACATGGAAAGGGGTGGAGAGTTACATCTTGGACAGATAATTTTCATAGCTAGAGATTTAAATTTTAAAATATGCACTGACCTTTTAGGTTCACTGTGTACTTGTAATCTTTACTTGCAATGGCAATGAATTGAGAGTAAAAGAATGCTGTTAATAGAAACTGAAGATGATGTGAAGATATCTGTACAATTAAGTTACAAAAGTGTTTAATAAGCAAACACCTGCCAAGCACCCTGTCATAAGTGTTTCCTTTATGGCTGCCTGACATTTAAAACCAAAAGAAACTGAACTGTCAAAAGGAATAAATGTACAGCAGTATTATGATGCCTTTATTTGTCATAAATATGAGTTAAACTTTCTTAGGAAGAAATTCTACCCAGTATTTCACAAACTCAAAACTTAAATAGTGTAAATTGGTAAAGGCAGATAAATTGTAAACTTTTATTTACAGGTAAGGGAAATCTTAATTGTAGTTCACATAAAGATGGAAAGTTTTGATTTTGTGTATATTTCATTCTATATTTCTAGGTTTGAACACATGAAACACTCCATTAACAAAAGATAAGAATGACAGATCCTTGACTCTCATCCAGGTCACTTCTAGGATGGAAGTCCCTGTAGGAAGAAGCAAGCAGAGAAGATTCAGATAGCATTAGCTCCTGTTATTCTGCCTGTAAACCAGTTTGTTACTTATTGTTCCTGCCTCGGTATTGGTGTCTCAGAGATTGTCCCTAGACAGACAATGGAATAGTCATAGAAATCCTTGGTGTTTTCTCCAAAGAACCTAAGTTGTTAGCAAGCTTACACATAGGAATTAGAGCAAAGAATGGTTATTTGCTGATAGCTCATGAAGAGAGACAACATTTCCATCAAAGCTGGAAGATAAACTATGAGTCACATAACTAACAACAGGAAACCGAGGAATTAAATAGTTAACAAATGCACTCTTGTTTTATTAAACAAAAATTCATTCATTCATTTATTTACATCCGCAAAAGCTGTCCCCCTCCCAGTCTTCTGCCTCCCAGAGTCTCTCACTCCCTCCTCCTATTAGCCTCTGAGAGGGTAGAGTCCTCCCTCAATATCCCCCGACCCTGGAGTATCAAGTCTCTGCAAGATTGTACCCATCCTCTCCTACTGAGGCTAGAGAAGGCAGCCCTCTGCTGCATATGGGTCCCAGGACCTCGGCCTCGATCCAGCCAATGTATGCTATGTAGTTGTTGGCTCAGGCTATAATAGCTCCAGGTAAAGTGATACTGTTCATCTTCCTGTTGGGTCCCTATCACATTCAAGGATATCAAACTTTCCCCCCTACCTTCCCATAACAGACCCAACCTCTGCCCAATGTTTGACTGAGAGTACTCGCATTTGTTTCAGTCAGCAGCTGGGCAGACTCTCTGAGAGGATATTAATGCCAGGCTCCTGTCTACAAGTGTAACAAAGTATTATTAATAGAGTCAGGGTTTGGAGTTTCCCTATTGTATGGGTCTCAGGTTGGGCCTTTTATTGATTGGCCATTCCTTCCATCTCTGTACCATCTTTGTCAACAAATTTGGGGTCAAAAGTTTTGTAGGTTTGTTGGTGTTTTATTCCTTTACTGGGATTCTTGCCTGGTTACAGAAGGTTGCCTCTTCAGGCTCCATATTTCTACTGTTAGGCATTTCAGCTACGGTGATGTGCATTGACTAGTGGAAGCCTCACCTAACCCAGGTCTCTCAAACTCCTAGAGATATCTCCCTAACTCTTCCCAGCAGCAGCTGCTGATTTCCATTCATTCTTCTGGTCCTCTGTGACTGTCTCTCCCTATACCTGATCCTGCCCCCATTCTACTCTCTCTCCCCTCTCCCATCCAGGTTCTTTTCTCCCATGACTATTTTGTTGCCCATTCGAAGTGAGGCAGACGTATCCTCTCTTGGGCCTTCCTTAATTTTTAACTTCTTTCTGTCTGTGGAGTATATCATAGGAATTCTGTACTCTATGGCTAATATCCATTTATTAGTGAGTACAAACCATGTATGTCCTTCTGGGTTTGAGTTACCTCACTCAGGATGGTATTTTTCTAATTCCATCCATTTGGCTGCAAAATTCATGTTATCCTCATTTTTAATAGCTGAATACTATTCCATTGTGTAAATAAACCACATTTTCTGTATCCATTCTTCAGTTCAGAGATATCTGGGTTGTTTTAGTTTCTGGCTACTATGAATAAAGCTGCCATAAAGGAGCACATGCTCTTGTGGTATGGTGGAATGCCTTTTGGCCATATGCCCAGAAGTGGTATAGCTGAGTGTTGAACTATTTCCAACTTTCAGAGAATCTTCCAGATTGATTTCCATAGCAGTTATACAGGTTTGCAATCCCACCATCAATGAAGGAGTATTCCTGTTTCTCTACATGCTCTACAGCATATGCTATCATTTGAGATTTTTATCTTAACCATTCTGTTGTTGTAAGGTGGAATCTCTGGGTCATTTTGATTTGTCTTTCCCTGATGACTAAGGATGTTGAACATTTCTTCAAGTGCTTACTGACCATTTGAGATTCCTGTGTTTAGAAATATGTTTAGCTCTGTACCCAATATTTTAATTGAGTTATTTGGTTTGTTGGGGTCTAACGCCCTGCATTCTTTATGTATTTGGATATTAGGCCTCTGTTACATGTAGGGTTAGTGGAAAAATCAGTGATTCAAGGTACATACCTAAACACAACAAGGTCAATGTGTAGCAAGACAATATCCCACATCAAATTAAATGGAGAGAAACTTGAAGTAATTCTACCAAAGTTATGAATAAGACAAAGTTGCCCACTTTCTGCCTATCTATTCAATATAGTCCTTGAAGTTCTATTTACAGCAATAGCACAACAAAAAGAGATCAAGGGGATATGAATTAGAAAAGAAGAAGTCAGGGTATCACTATTCCTGAATATATGTTATTTTATGTAAGCAACCCCCACAATTCTACTAGAGAACTCTTTACAGCTGATATACAGCTTCATCAAAGTGCCTGGATATAAACTTAACTCCAAGAAAGCAGTAGCTCTTCTTTCTAAAAAATGATAAACTGACTGACATAGAAATTATGGAAACAACATCCTTCACAATAGCCACAAATAATATAAAATACCTTGGAGTAACTCTAACCAAGCAAGTGAAAGATCCATATGGCAAAAACAAGTCCTTGAAGAACAAAATCAAAGAAATCAGAAGACTGAAAGAACTCCCGTATTCATGAATTGGTAGGATGAATATAGAGAAAAAGGTCATCATAACAAAAACAATCTGGAGATTCAATGCAATTCCTACAAAAATTCCAACACCATAAAAGAACTTCTGGAGAAATCACCATCCCTGACCTCAAGCTGTATTATAGAACAACCATAATAAAACAAGAACTCTCCTAATGGTGGAATCTGTTTCAAAGAACTAGCCTGAAAACTTTAAGAGCACCTAGATTCATTTTTAGATAAGCAAGACGATGTAGATTTTGTAATGGACATTTAAAAAGTATAACATCCAGATATAAGCTAAACTCTAGAAAAAAATATTTCCAACCTAGTGTTTTAGTAATGATTTACATAAATTTCATACAGTACACACCAATCCACCATGTTTGTCTTGAAGAACTTTGAAAACATTATCTGAAATAATAGCAAAATAAACATCACAAAATAATACAGATATCAGGGTTTCATCAAATAAAGCCATAAGTAAGAAAAGAAAGGTAATAATTGCCTTGAGCCAGGATTACAATATTTGCTGAGAATATGGAGCTCTTCCTCTTTGGAATTTGGTTTCTACTGGTTTGATAGAAATATTTTCAAATCTATATGATGGTTGTTGTACAACTCAGAATCACATGTGTGTAGCTTATATATAAAACTGGTATATGTTACAAATAGAAAAGGATCAGAAAGGATCTGAACCACAGCTCGAAGCAATTTCTAACAGCTGAGAATTTGTTGCCTGAGCATATCAGGTCTTCTTTAACATTATTCACTACCCTTGTGTGTTATCCCACAGGAAGATTTCTGACATTGGTGGTCCATTCTCCTTTTTGCATCATTCATATCTAAGTTGATTTAGTTCTCAGGTAGGTCATCTCATTGTTCACACTTAAATTATATGCCTAGTAGGACTGATAATTCATCAAAGATTTTTTATTCTCTGATATCAGAAGGCAGGTTTGAACTCTTTTCTATTTTTACTGCTATATAGCAGTAGATTTGCACTATGTATTGATATATATTTTATTCTTCTATTATTTTGCTACTGTATACTAGTACATTGATAATAATATAATTAATATATATACATATATCATTTAGAAGATACTTCTTAAGTTTTACACACTGTAATTTGCTTATTATTTGTATGAAACATGTGATGTACACATGTCTGTTATCATCAATTAATTCTAGAATGGGAAATTGAGACAGAGAAATAATATAAACTTTTCATGATAATTTACCAGTAATTGACAGAGACAACATTTAAAATAAGAGTTGTCCTCTGCAGACATTGTTATGAACAGATGTGCTGAATACCTTTTTTTTTAAGAACAAAATTAGGCTTTGCTTCAATTTATGTCTGGTAGATCAATCACTACCCCATTCAGAAATATGATATTTTTGCTAGTTAACCATATGGACTAATACCTAGGTAACTTAGAACATCATTATTTTATTACTATAGAACTGTGTTAGGTGATATAATACAAAATATGACACAAAATGAAGAACAATACGATTTCTGTCCTTAGTCTGGTAATTGAGGATAAACAAATCTACAAAATAACCCAAAGGAGGTCATGATTTCTTAAGTTTTCAAATATTGATAGGTCTTCTTCAAATCAATATGCAGAAGAAACCACTGATTGATAAAAGCATAGGAATTTTAGGGGTCAGCTTTTAGAGTGTGCATTTGCATCTTTATCTCATTGCTTCTACAACACAATCTCTGATATTGTATGAGAAATATCTCAGCTCCTAGGGTTTCAGCTTAAAAACATACATTAAGATGAATTCACAAAGAAACTTCCAAATAAAGATTTATGGAGCTTTCTGGGAAGACAGCATTGAGTGAAGGGGAACCCCAAACTGATCCTTTAAGAAATAGGTATTGACAGGTGAAGATGGGTGTTGGCAATAGAACTTGGAAGGTGAGTATAATGATGCCAGACTAGCAACAAATGCTGTTCAGAATAAAGTAGGTAAACTAGATGTGTTTAAACATAGATATGTACTGTGTGGGGGTGGTGTGCATATATTTGTACAGTGTATGTGATAGACAAAGAGGAGTAAAGGTAGATAAAGAAGAAAATATGAGCAGTAAAATACAGAAATATAAATGTGTTGGAAACAAGTAGAGCCAGATGAATAGTCTCAGTATTATGGACTAAGAATAGCTGATGTAAGGCTTTTATATTAATCTGGAAAAAAATCACTGAGTTTTTTGAACTGGGTATAATATGATCATATCTAAGTTTTTTAAAACTAAACTGTATTTTAAGCTCAGATATTTCCAATGTTGAAAGAAAGGTGCAATGCTGGCTGCCTAGCAAACTGTCAGAGTATAGCTAATGAGATGTAGTTAGATAGGAAAGGCAAGAAGTGTATGCTGGGTGTATAAATTATACATGGACAAACACCACTGAAAAAGATCACTACCTGATGTTGTATAGAGACAAAAAAAAAAACTATGAAATTTGATTGGATTTTATACTGTGAAGAAAAATAAAATCCAATAACAAGAATTGATTTGAATGATTGAGATTTATAGGGTAAGATTATGTGATTAACAGAAAGTGAGAAGATGAAAACAAAGGGGAAATTTTCTATGTAAGCTTCTTGTTTTCTTGAAATATTAAGATTTGTATTTGAACATCATTTAGATAATTTCAGATACTAAAGTGAAATTATAAATCTAAACATGAGATTTTTTCATTTCTGACATTCTGATTGGAGTAATGTGAAATTTCAGGGTCTTTTTGATTTGCATTTCCTATATGACTAAGGATTTTGAATATTTCTTTAAGTACTTCATAATCATACAAGAGTCTTCTGTTAAGAATTCTTTGTTTAGCTCTGTGCCCATTTTTAATTGAATTATTTGGTTTTTAGAGCCAAAGAGTCTTCTTGAGTTCTTTATGTATTTTTGATATTAGCTCTCTGTTGGTTTTAGGGTTGGTGAAGATCCATTCCCAATCTGTAGGCTGGCATTTTGTCCTCTTGACAGAGTGCTTTGCCCTACAGAAACTTTTCACTTTCATGAGGTTCCATATATCAATTGTTTCTCTTAGAACCTGTCTTAGTCAGGGTTTCTATTCCTGTACAACATCATGACCAAGCAAGTTGGGGAGGAAAGGGTTTATTTGGCTTACTTCCACATGGCTGTTCATCACCAAAGGAAGTCAGGACTGGAACTCAAGCAGGTCAGGAAGCAGGAGCTGATGCAGAGGCCATGGAGGGATGTTCTTTACTGGCTTGCTTCCTTCTCCTGGCTTGCTCAGCCTGCTCTCTTATAGAACCTAAGACTTCCAGCCCAGGGATGGCACCACCCACAAGGGGCAATTGAGAAAATGCCTCACAGCTGGATCTGATGGAGGCACTTTCCCAACTGAAACTCCCTTCTCTTTGATAACTCCAGACTATGTCAAGTTGACACACAAAACCAGCCAGTACCAAACCTGAGCCATTAGTGTTCTGTTCAGGAAATTTTCTCTGGTGCCAATGCATTACTTTTTCTATTAGATTCAGTGTACCTGGTTTTATGTTAAGGTCCTTGATCCACTTGGACTTCATCTTTCTGCAGGATGTTGAACTTGGATCAATTTGAACTCTTCTACATGAGTCTGCATGTTAGACCAGCACTGTTTATTGAAAATGTTTTCTTTTTTTCCACTGTATGTTTTTGGCTTCCCTGTAAAAGATCAAATTTCCATAGATGCATGGATTTATTTCTAGGTCTTTGATTCTTTTCTATTGATCAACTTGTCTGTCTGTACTAATATCATGTGTGGTTTTGTTGGTTTGTTTTGTTTTGTTTTGTTTTGTTTTATCACTATTGCTCTGTACTACTACTTGAGAGCTTGAGTTAGTATCAAGCTTAAGATTTATTAAGAACAGAGTAAAACACAAGGGGGGAGGGAGGGACATGGGAGGTAAAGAGGACCAAGGATGGGGAAGAGGGAAATATGATCGGGTATGTGGTGGGGAAAAAAGACTGAAGCCCTGAGGGTCAGCAGAAAGAATGGCTATAGGCAACCTTGGGAGGTAAGAGGTTAGGAGGACCCTTTAGAATATACCAGAGACCCGAGAATTGAAAGGCTCTCAGGAATCAAAAGCAGAAACCCTAGATGAAATGTTCTACAGTGGGGAGACAGAACTTGTAGAGCCTACCTCCAGCAATAAAGACAGGGCATTGAGAGAAGGATGGGGTTGACATCCCAAAGTCAAAACTCTGACCCATATTTGTTTCTGTCTGAAATAACTGCAGGGATAGAAATGGAAAAGAGCCTGTGGAAAAGAAGGTCCAGCAATAAGCCTAAAATGGGATCCAGCTCAAGGGAAGGTCCCAAGGCCTGGCACTATTGCTTAGGCTATGGAGCACTCACAAAAAGGGACCTATCATTACTACCCTCTGAAAGTTCCAACACATTTGAAAGAGTCAGATTCACATATTAGCACACAAACAATGGGCAGAAGCTACTGACCCCTGTGGTTGAATTGGGGAAAAGCTGAAAGAAGTTGAGGAGGGCAACTCTGTAGGAGGACCAGCAGTCTCAATTAACCTGGAACCCAAGATTTCTCAGACACTGCACCACCAACGAGGCGACCAACACACACACAGCAGAAGACTGCCAGGTCTGATTTCAATCAGAGAAGATGTACCTAACCCTCAAGAGATTGGAGGTCCCAAGGAGTTTAGAAATGTGGTGGGGTGGAGTAGGGGTGGAGACATCCTCATGGTTACAGTGGGGTGGGGAAGAGGTATGGGATGTGGAACAATCAGAGGGTGGATATAATCTGTAGTGAAAAAAAGAAAGAAAAAATAATAAATAACAAATAAAAAAAACAACAATAAAAAAAAGAGTCCTCTCACACTCCAGAAAGACCGGGCTTGGTAGTATGCTGCTGTGACTGTGGCACTGAGGAAGTAGACACAGCAGAGATCTGAGATTGCTTGCCAGTCAATTTTAAGTTCTGGAATTGATGAGGGACCTTGTCTCAAAAATATTGTGACAGTGGACACATGTAAATAAATGCACACACATAAATACCCACTATATACTTGACTTTTCTAAACTGTTAGGTCCTGAGTCAGATTTTACTTGAAAGCCAGTGAGTGGGGAGTCAAGAGCTGTCTCAGGGTTTAGTAGGAGTTTACTCTTTTTCTTGCAGTGACTGTTAGTCCAGTATTCAGCCTTGAGCCTTTATTGATAAGGTTCACCACAAACAAACAAACAATACAATACAATACAATACAATACAATACAATAAGTGATGGGGCCCTTCTATATTAGTTGTACTTTAGTGAGTAACAGATGCCTTCTATTAGGATCTTTCTTGTGATGCTATTGCTTGGCACTTACACAAGCAGAGCAGTACTAATTCAAAATTAAGAAGAGAATATCCAGACACACAGAATTCATGCCCAACATATTTGTATGAGCTCACAGAGTCTCCTGAGGTGCAAATACTACTGTGGTATATTTATGTTGGTTCCCTTTCTGCCATGTACAACTTCTGTCACAAGCCTCTGTGTAAATAAAGATGGTTGAAATAACAAGGATGGTTGCTAAGTTCTGTTACACTACATCATTAAGAGCTGTAGGAGAGAGACAGATGATAAAAAAGATGAGAGGCATTTTCTTATTGTCATCACTGTGGAAGAAAAGCATGCCGGGCCCAGGGCCTATTTGAATGTTTTTCTCTGAGTCTCAGACCTAGAAAGGGACAGAGAAGGAATACAGTTATTTTCTGATAATGGTGAAATAACTAACAGACTATAAATGATAGAACTGATGTAGTCATGCATAATTGATTTAGCATACTGTTCAACTAAATGCAGCATATTCTATGGAAAGCAACTTTATATTGATTACAACATCATACTGATTTAAGAAATGAAATATTATACATTTTATAGGCAAATAAACCCATTAACTTAATAGTATTGTGCACCATGACCGTCTTCAAGGTTCTAATTTCTATAAGCTTTGATGAATTTCTAGTACATTTTATACATTTTAGTACTTAGGTTTGAGACTAGATAGGACATAGAATTTCATATGTATTTTTTGATAATATATACCATCTACTATCTAGCTTTAATATAAATAATTGAAACAAAAATTAGGGAGGAAGGGGCAGAAAACCTATAGAATCGAGAGTTTTAGAAGAAATAACTATGTTCTTCACATTGAATTTTGTGGTCTTCTGTGGGTCACCTGGCCTGCCATAGGAGGTAGACTCTCACAGAGACTACTCATGGAGGCCACTCATGGAGGTGGACACTGGAAGTTTGATTGTGCTGTGGACCCCGTGTCACAACCAGGTGGGCCTTGGGCTGTGCGAAGCTGTAAGCTCCTCTCCTGGGATGAGGAAGGTGCAGTCTGAGGTCCCCAGGGACCTGTCAGAGTCAGGCTGAGACTCTCAGGCACCACAGACACCACACCACTGTGTGTTGCAGCAGACCTGGTTCTGGAGTCCCTGGGCTGCACTAAAGCCAGGGATGTCAGGTTCTTAGTCTTGGATAGTGAAGATGCTGCTGGATGGGAAGAGCCAAGAACAGAGCAGGAGCCTGAGGTCAGGCTCTGGCCCTTGACCAAAGGGAAAATTGCAGGTGGAATGAGCTCCAGCTAGGTCCTGCTGGGACAAAAGTTCTTGGCTTGGTCAGGTGGCTTGCTTGGCAGTTGGGGTTGGTTTGGCATCATTGCTAGAGTGTAGGGAGGCTTCCTTGTGAGAGGTTAGACACGTGGCTTTTAGAGGAAAACCTGCTCCATTGCTCCAGTACTACCAATCATGATGAGAAGAGACAGTTCATGGTTTTAAGGCACTTATTGTAGAAAGGCAAAGAGAGGGAGAGAGTAGAGAAGTAGCAGCTGGCCATGGCCACTTGGAGAGAGGGGGAAGGGAGTTCATAGAGCGGCAGCAAGAGGGCAAGAAACAAGAAAGAAGTCAGAGAGTAAGAGAGCAAAGAGGGGGACAAGTGGCTCCTTTTATAGTGGGATTTAACTGAAGGGGGTGGAGTCCGGACTGAAAGCCACAGAATTATGGAGATGGGGTCTTATGTCAGGATCCTGGTGTCTGGTGCATGGCAAACTTCCTACCATCCCTTGTAAAGTTGTCTGCTGGGTCTCCAAGGTTTAAATCTAGTTCAACCAGAAAGCAGGCTGCCTTTCAAGGTCCCACAGTCTTTCAAGCCAGACTTTGTTTCTATCATGCCTAGACAGAACACTGAGTACAGTGCTGTCTACATCTTGAACACTTATAGGATATTTATTTGTAATAAATAGAGATTTTGTAGAATATAGCAATTAACTGTGATGTATCTTATCTATATTGATGATAAGTAATTTCCTAAATACTAATGTTATAGATTTATGGGGCCACTTAAGAACTTAGAAAATGTCTGTTAGGGTGTGACTTGTTTGGAGAAAATGTTGTGTTCTCAATTTTTAAACTTCTTGTGCACATTTAAATATAAATGTGTTATTATTTTGCTATCATATAAAATCAAACTACAGATATAATAAACTTATGCTGCATCAGTTAGAATTCACACAAATTCTCAAAGGTAAAATAAACTCAAATGTAGGGGCTAAGGAGATGGCTCACTAAAGTGCTTACAACACAACCACGAGGAAATGAGTTTGGATACTCAGATCATGTAGAAAAATGGTATATAGTGAATCAATCTGAAACCACAGCTCTAGACTGGTATGGAAGGAGATAGCAGGCAGATCACTGAACTCAGTTGCCAGTCAGTCAATAAGTTCCATGTTCAGTGGCCTCTGGGTCATGCCTAATATCACATACGAAGTGGTGGTCCCATGCAGGCCACTGGCATTTTCAATTAATAGCCTACTAATTTATGTCAAGACATATTCATGTGAATGATGTTCAAAGTTTATAGTGGTTGTAAAGTAATAGTAAGGGAATGTAACTTGATTTTGTTTGTTCACTTCACACTAGGCAAATGCTGCACCAACAAACCACAATCTCAGTCCTGCATGGTATCTCTTGTGGAACTAAAGTGCAAATGTAGAAGGAATAGAAAACAGAAAGAAGTGGTATAGCTGGGTCCTCAGGTAATACTATGTCCAACTTTGTGAGGATCCACCAGATTTCCAGTGTGGTTGTAACAGCATGCAATCCCACCAACAATGGAGGAATGCTCCTCTTTCTCCACATCCTTGCCAGCATCTGATGTCACCTGAGTTTTTGATCTTAGCCATTCTACATGGTATGAGATAGAACCTCAGGGCTGTTTTGATTTGCGTTTCCCTGATGACTAAGGATGTTGAACATTTCTTTAGGTGCTTCTTTGCCATTGAATATTCCTCAGTTGAGAATTCTTTGTTTAGCTCTGTACCCCAGTTTTAAGGGTTATTTGATTCTTTGTAGTCTAACTTCTTGAGTTCCTTGTACATATTGGATATTAGCCCTCTATCAGATGTAGGATTGGTAAAGATGTCTCCAGCGCATATGTAGCAGAGGATGGCCTTGTTGGAAATCAATGGGAGGAGAGGCCCTTGGTCCTGTGAAGATTCAATGCTCCAGTATAGGGGAATGCCAGGGAGGGGATGTGAGAATGGGTGGTTGAGTGACGGAAAACCCTCATAGAAGCTGGCAGGATCGGAATGAGGTTTCCAGGGGGAAACTATGAAAGGGCATAATGTTTGAAATGTAAATAAAGAAAATATCCAATAAAAAATAAGAAAATAAAAAGAAACAGAAATAAAGAGAAGGGTGGATGACTCAGTTTATACCTTAGGTGTGGATTAATTTCTTTTCTGAAAAACAAAAAAAGATCCTATTGCATAGAGAAATTGTGTTCTTCGAATTAAAAATATTATCTGTTTGCAATTTTTCTCAAATGTTGATTTCTTCCATTATACAAACCTCAGAAGAACTTAAGGAATGAATAGGATAAATTAAACCTAACCATTTACAGTTAAATACTTGGATGATATAATGCCACATGATATAGTAGATTAAATATATTTATTTCATATACTTAAATTTTCATCAGTCTTCATTGGATTCTAATTAGTTCTTACAGAAAAATCACTAATACACAAAAGAGTTCACTTTGAATAACATACAAAGCAAAGTTATAAGTCAAATAGAAACTAATTCCTAAATTTTAGAAAATGAAATCACATTGACATGGCTATTTGAACAGCTCAAAATCTTGTGTTATGATTGCTCTCAATAGGAACAAAATAAACTTGCTCATCTAGAAGACAGAACTTTTAAAAATTATCTTTAATCATTTTTTACAGGTTAGTTGTTATGCCCCTCCTGTTCTGCTCTCCAACAGTTCCTCATTCCATTCTTCCTCTCCCATCTACAAGAGGATGTGTCCATACACCTGGTCAGGTCTCCCTATTCCATGGGGCCTCAAGTCTTTCAAGGGTCAGGTGCATCTTCTCTCATTGAGGCCAGACCAGGCAGTTCTCTACTATGCATGTGTCATGGGCCTTGGGCCATCTAGTGTATGCTGCTAGGTTGGTGTTACAGTGCCTGAGATTTCTCAGGGGTTCAGGTTTGTTGAGACTGCAGATCTTCCTATAGGGTCACCCTCCACCTCAACTTCTTCCAGCCTTTCTGCTATTCAACCCCAGGGGTCCCAGACTATAGACCATTGATTGAGGATAAGTATCTACATCTGTCTTAGTTAGCTGCTTGTTAGTCCTCTCAGAATGCACGCATACTGGGCCCCTATCTGTAAGTATAATGTCAGGCCTTGAAGCCTCCCCTTGAGATGGGCCCCAATTTGGGGCAGTCACTGGACCTCCTTTCCCTCAATCTTTTCTCAATTTTTGTCCTTGCTATTCTTTTACAGGAACAATTCTTAGTTAGAGTTTTTGACTGTGGGATGCCCTGTCTTTCTACTAGAGTTAGATTCTAGAAGTTCCTCCCTTTAAGTCTTGAAATTTTTCTCATCTCCCTGGTCTCTGGTATACTCTTGAGGGTCCCTTTAAAGTAAAAAAAGAAAGTTTTTATTTAATAGGCTTATATAAATTATTGTGAGAATTTCATGATTAATAATTTGTATGGAGCTTCTGGTTTCTGTTTACATGCAGAGCTGATCCTGTGCCACAGCACTCCATAACCAAATACTGCCAGGAGAAAGCTGGACTCCCAGGAGTGGCTCTATACCTGTGAGTACAAATAACACTACCGTTGCAAAATTCTTGGCCCAAAGGGGACACGGCACAGGAATCAAGGAACAGTTGGGAAGAGGATTCTTCAAGTTTCCATCTGCACCCTGGAGGTGACTCTGTGCCACAGCTATCCATGCCTAAGTTCCTCCCAGAGAGAACAGGTCTCCCACGAGTAGTGATACACAGACTTGTAGGAGGGATAAGCCACAGTCAGAGGCAGCAGGACCAGCTAACACCAGAGGTAACCAGATGGCTAGAAGCAAAGGCAAGAACATAAGCAACAGAAACCAAGGCTACTTGGCATCATCAGAACCCAGTTCCCCCACCATAAAGAGCCCTGGATATCCCAACACAACAGAAAAGCAAGACTATGATTTAAAATCACATCTTATGATGACTATAGAGGACTTTAAGAAGGACATAAATAACACCCTTAAAAAATTATAGGAGAACACAGGTAAAGTGGTAGAAACCATTAAAGAGGAAACAAAAAAATATCCCTTAAAGAATTACAGGAAAACACAATGAAACAGGTAAAGAAATTAAACAAAACCATACAGGATGTAAAAATGGAAAATAAAAAAAATAAAGAAATCACAAAAGGAGACAGAGTTAATGCATGTAATATTTTGTTTACTTATTAAGTAAATATTAAGCAAAATTGGAAAAAAAAAAAACAAAACCAGAAAGAGCAACTCACAAATTCATTTTGAGTAACAAAAAACCCAGGATAGCAAAAACTATTCTCAACAATAAAAGAACTTCTGGTAGAGTCTTCATCACTGATCTTAAGCTGTACTACAGAGCAACTATGATAAAAACTGGATGGTATTGGTACAGTGACAGGCAGGTAGATCAATGGAATAGAATTGAAGACCCAGAAATGAATCCGCAAACCTATGGTCACTTGATCTTTGACAAAGGACTAAAACTATCCAGTAGAAAAAAAAGACAGCATTTTGAACAAATGGTGCTGGTTCAACTGGTAGTCAACAGGCAGAAGAATACAAATTATTCATTCCTATCTCCTTGTACAAAGCTCAAGTCCAAGTGGATAAAGGAACTCCACATAAAAACCAGATACACTGAATCTAACATAAGAGTAAGTGTGGAAAATCTTCAAACACACAGGCACAGAGGAAAAGTTCCTAAACAGAACACCAATGGCTTATGCTCTAAGATCAAGAATCAACAAATGGGATCTCAAAAAGTTGTAAAGCTTCTGTAAGGCAAAGGACACTGTCAATAGGACACAATGGCAACCAACAGATTGGGGAAAGATCTTTACCAACCCTACATCTGATAGATGGATAATAGCCAATATATACAAAGAGCTCAAGAAGTTAGACTCAAGAGAACCAAATAACTCTATTAAAATTGGGTACAGAGCTAAATAAAGAGTTCTAAACTGACGAATATCGAATGGCTGAGAAGCACCTAAAGAAATGTTTGACATCCTTAGTCATCAGGGAAATTCAAATCAACACAACCCTGAGATTCCACCTCACACCACTCAGAATGCTATAGAGGATGTGAAGAAAGAGGAACACTCCTCCACTGCTAGTGGGATTACCAGCTTATACAAACACTCTGGAAATCTGTCAGGCTGTTCCTTGGAATTTTGGATATAGTACTACCTGAGGACCCAGCTATACCATTCCTGGGCATATACCGAGAAGATGCTCCAACATGTAATAAGGACACATGATCTATTATGTTCATAGTGGCCATATTTATAATAGCCAGAAGCTGGAAACAACCCAGATGTCCCTCCACAGAGTAATGGAAACAGAAAATGTGGTACATTTACACAATGGAATATTATTCAGTTACTAAAAACAATGACTTCACGAAATTTGAAGGTAAATGGATGAAACTTGAAAATATCATCCTAAGTGAGGTAATCCAATCACAAAAGAACACACACAGTATGCACTCACTGATAGGTGGATATTAGCCATCCCATATACAGTCACCACACCCAGACAGTATTTTGGATTCTGTGAAGTGCTTGCTGAGAGGAGCCTGATATGACTATCTCCTCAGAGATTATGCCAGAGCCTGACAAATACAGAGGTCAATGCTAGCTGCCAACCATTGTATTTTGTGCCAGGTCACTGATGGAGGAGTTGGAGAAGGGACTGAAACAGCTGAGGGGGGGTTGTAGCACCATGGAGGGACAATAGTGTCAACAACAAGACCACCCCCAGAGCTCTGGGGGACCGGACCACCAACCAAAGTGTACACATGGAGGTACTCAGGGCTCTGGCTTCATATGTGACAGAGGATGGCTTTGTTGACATCAATGGGAGGAGAGGCCCACTTGGTAAGTAAATTTGAGTAAACACTTCTTGGTATCCACAATAGTGTCTGGGTTTGGTGACTGTATATGGGATGAATCCCCAGGTGGGGCAGTCTATGGATGGACTTTCCTTCAGTCTCTGCTCCAATACTTTGTCTCCATATTTACTCCAGTGAGTATTTTGTTCCCCATTCTAAGAAGGACTGAAGCACCCACACTTTGGTCTTCCTTCTTCTTGAGCTTCATGTGGTCTGTGAATTGTATCTTTGCTATCCCGAGCTTTTGGGCTAATATCCACTTATGAGTGAGTGCATACCATGTGTGTTCTTTTGTGATTGGGTTACTTCACTCAGGATGATATTTTCTAGTTCCATCCATTTGCCTAAGAATTTCATGAAGTCATTGTTTTTAATAGCTGAGTAGTACTCTATTATGTATGGCTAAAATAAAAAAAAAAAAAAACTCAGCTGACAGCAGATGCTGGCAAAGATGGGGAGAAAGAGGAACACTCCTCCATTGTTGTTGGGATTGCAAGCTGGTACAACTACTCTGGAAATCATTCCGTCAGGTTCTCAGAAAATTGGACATAGTATTACCTGAGGACCCAGCCATACACGTCTGGGCATATACCCAAAAAATTCTCCAACATATAACAAGGACACATGCTCCAATGTGTTCGCAGTCTTATGTGTAATAGCCAGAACCTGGAAAGAACCCAGATATCCTTCAACAGAGGAAGGGATACAGAAAATGTGGTACATTTACAAAATGGACTAGTATGTCAATTTTGATAGTCACAAATAAACAAAGAAAGTGGATTTATTGAGCAGATGTCACATGCCAAGACCTGTGTTCAGGATCATAAGGACAAGAAAGAGAATACTTTTATTTAATTCACAATCTTCCTGCACAGCAACTATGAAACTTTCACATATAAAGCAATTTACCATTTTTTTACATTATTTTGAATTGACCATTAAACCTAATTTCTGTGTTGAGTTTTTTTGTGCACACACATTATTGTTATTTTTCCTTAATAGTGGAGACATTTTCTTCATCAGCTACTAGATATCTTCACTTATAGTTATAAAGTAGCTCTCTTGGACAAAGCTATCTGTCTTTCTTCCTTACCTGTAAATCTTAAGAACTACTGCAGAATGTGGACAACTAAATACCTACTGAAAATGGTATTCTGAATTTTATTATATTCTCCATAGAAAAATAGATGTACTTTGGCACAGCAATTCAATATTGCCTATGACTTGAGAGGTAAAATTCAAGAGAACTCTTTTTCCAGAATCCACAGCTTAAAGAAAGCTTGCAGGATGGTCATTGACTATATCCAACCTTAGGCACTTTCCACACCATTGGATTCTGCTTCACGTGATATGTATGTGATATATATGTATGTATATATATATGTATATATACATACATATATATATATATCACATGAAGTATATATATATATATATACATATATATATATATATGTATATATATATACTTTCTATTCTCTCTTGTCTCTCTCTATAAAAAACAAATTGCTTCATGGGACCTCCTATATGTGTGCTTTATCACCAGGTGCAGACTTTTGGTAACTGGTCCCTGAATCTGTTTCACACTAGTCGCATTAACAAAAACAGAGACATGTTTTTAAAATATAAACTAGTTCCTACCCAAGCCCATATTTCCAAATTCTCTAAGTTAATAAGTATTTACCCTGCTCCAAGTTAGTCAATGTTATAAAAATGGGAGACAGAAATATCGAACAGATGTTACTCTGCCACGTGAAGATTCAAACTACCTCATCTACAAAAGAATATCCAATCGAAATGCATGCATGTTAAGTGCAGTGGCATCCGAATCCTTATAGTAATTATACATGGTTCTCCATGTTCCTTCATACCTCTATAAACTACTTTTCCCAACTTAATATGCATTACCACCACCACCAAAAACAAAATAATTTTGTTTACTCGCAATAACTTTGTGATGTTTCAAAGAAAGCATCTATGCATTTGTGTAGTTAGTGTTTATTGTGCTTGCAATGATTGCAAGTAACTTACTGAGTACGAGTTATAAGTAGACTTACATAAAAATTCCTTTCCCTTTCAAGATAATTTTACTCTAGGAGCATAAACCTACTAATAAAGAAAATTTAACATCTTAAATTAATATCTGATTCTATCCTACAACCTCCTACTAAGATAAATATTCTTATATAAATCTACCTCCAAATTACTGAGAGTCCTTTGTTTAGAATATTGAAATTGGACTGAAAATAAATAATTGCATTGAAATAACTTTATAAACATCATTGGGGCTAAAAGAGACAATTTTAATAATATTGCTACCATACTTATAGGACATATAAATAGATCTTTGAAAAATATTTTGAAACAGAACTCACATGGTATGTTCTCACTAATTAGTGGATGAGCCCAAAAGCTCCAAATAACCAGGATACAATTCACAGACCACATGAAGCTCAAATAAGAAGGAAGATCAAAGTGTGGGTGCTTCGGCCCTTCTTAGAAGAACAAAGTACTCACAGGAGCAAATATGGAGATAAAGTATTGGGTACAGACTGACGGATACCCAGAGAATATCCCACCTGGGGATTCATTCTATATAGAGTTACCAAACCCAGACACTATTCTGGATGCCAAGAAATTCATGCTGAAAGGAACCTGATATTGCTGTCTCCTGAAAGGCCTAGCCAGAGTATTACAAATAGAGGCAGATGTTAGCAGCCAACCATTGGACTGAGCATGGGCTCCCCAATAGATGATTTAGAGAAAGGACTGAAGGGGTTTACAACCCCATAAGAAGAACTAAAATATCAATCAACCAGACCCCCTAGAACTCCCAGGGTCTACATTATCAACAAAGGAGTACACATGGCTCCAGCCTCTTATGTAGCAGAGGATGGCCTTGTCATGCATCAATGGGAGGAGAGGTCCTTGTTCCTATGGAGGCTCAATAAATTCCCCTTTGTAGGGAAATTGAAGGTGGGGAGGTGTGAGTGGATGGGTCGGTGGGTGAAGGAACACCCTCAGAGAAGCAGGGTGAGGAAGGATGTGATAGGGCGTTTCCAGGAGGGAGGGAAACTGGGAAAGGGGATAACATTTGAAATGTAAATAAAGAAAATATCAAAAAGGAAAAACAGGAAAAATGCTATCCCATGTTTTGGGGTATTAGAGGTAAACAAGGTACAAATATTTTAAGCTACACTGTTTAGGACAAAACAAATTCTGATCTAGGGTGGTATGTAGTGTTAGGAATTGCAGATCCCAAATCATTGAGTATCGACATGAAGCCATAGGAGTACACATAAATGTCTACATATTCACTCACAAGTATTCTGAAGAATAGACCGTTAGAGTTTACTGACTCTTATACTGGCACTGGGTTGTTTAATTTGTCAATACAACAAAACTGTGTTTCTGAAAGGTTTCCATGACATGACTATGGATACTTTATTAAGAAATAGGAATTGGATGACAAATACAATAAATGAGGATTTATTTGAGATTTAATTCATCGAACAGGGAAGCTGCAAACACTCAGAAAGTTGTCTTCCCACTTCTCTATTGATAATCTTTTCTATTGATCTTAACATTCCAAAACTTACAGCTTCACATACAAAATTTGTAGAAACTGTTTTTTATTTTTTAATCCCAAACTTGGCAAAATCCAGCATGCAAAAATATTTGGAATCCTCTCTGAATAAGAATTTGTCTGCTAAACATCTCAGATAGGAAATTGTGTTAAGCTGTAGTCTTCTTTCTTCTTCATAGCATTCTAAAGAAAAGGTCAAATATTTTATGTATTTTTGAGATGTCATAGAACAGCTAAAAAGAATTTAAAGGTATGAGAAACTTATACATAAATATTTGAGATAGAAAAATATGTCTTCATGAAAAGGCTAATAAATTTGTAAATTGGTTTGAATAGAAATTTTGCTTACTTAATAAGACCTACTTTTTGTTTATTACTCTAATTCCTGATGTAGTAGAATTCTTTAAGCTATGTTTCTCACTATTTTTAGAGTGCCCCTGAAACAAATAGTAACTCAGCATAAAGGTAATGATTTCAGGGAGCAATTTTAGAAGGAAAAACAACTTGAAAGTAGTAGAAATTATTGTTAAGTTACTACTAACTTGAGACATTAACAAAGTAATGGAAAGCTCAAGTAACTTTAAAATGTCTATAGGCAACTCAAATATCTATGAATTAATCTTTCTTTAATGATTATTAGAGAATTTTAAAACCATTTAAAAGTTGGAATTATTATCTTGTAGACTTTTTAGGAATATTGTATTTGAGTATGTTTTTAGAACTATAATTATAGCTCACTCTATAAAGTACTTGGTACACAAACAAGAAAAACTGAGTTTGCTTCTTAGAATGCTCATAAAACAAGGTATGATGGCATCCAATTGTATTGCCAGAGATAAAGAGGTGAATACAGGGACAACCAAGGTTCCCTAACATAGCCAGTGATTTCAGGCCAGTAAATGACCATGTTTTGGGAAGAAGAACAATAAAAAGTAGAAGGTCCTGCAGGAAATCTTGGTTTATATATGTCTACATATAAACACACTGTAAGGGTACCATTTTAATTCATTTCATTTCATTTTATTTCATTACATTAGTTCTTTGAAATTTTTTCCACAATGTGTTCTGATTTTATTCACACATCCCCAATTCATTTCAAACACATCTCCTTCCACACTCACCCTACTTTGTGTCAGTTTCCATTTATTTGTTTATTAATTAATTTATTTATTCATTGACTTTACATCCTGTTTGCTGTCCTCCATTCCTGTCTACTACTCCCAAAGTCCTTATCCGGTACTGCCTCCCCTTTTCCTCTCAGAGAATGAAGGGCCTCCCTGGATAATCCCCACCCTGG
This sequence comes from Mastomys coucha, assembly GCF_008632895.1. NCBI lineage: Eukaryota > Metazoa > Chordata > Mammalia > Rodentia > Muridae > Mastomys > Mastomys coucha. The sequence continues at coordinate 48,875,776 of NW_022196905.1, read as the reverse complement.
CACACCAAGTCTATGCAGAATTAGGTTTTTCTTTTCCTACTGAGGCTAGACAAGACAGCCAAGTTAAGGGAACAGATCCCACAGACTGGCAAACAGGTTTACTGACAGCTCTCATTCTAATTGTTCCAGACCCAGAGAAATAACAGGCTGTATTTTTGAAGGTAAATATATGGAACTTCAGAACAACATCCTGAGTAAGGTAACCCAGACTCAAAATGATATGCATGATAGGAGCCTAGAAGAACTTCTTTCTGGTTACTCATTTTATCAAGACATTATTCAACTGGACCAGAGATGCTCATTTACTATGAACTTAAATAAAGGGAGATGTTTTATTGACTACAGATTTTATGTATGCTTTGGGACGCAATAAATATTTAGTTCACAACATAGGACAGAACATAAAAGATTTGCCCTTGGCTTTAGATAGGAATCTTTGCAGATGCCTTATATAACTTCATCCATTCTTTGAAATACATTATCTGGTATACTTTGTATTTTATCAAAGTCTATAAATTCATACTTCTTGCTAAAATGGCACATATTTGGGATTGTCTTCATTTATAGAAGCTATGAAAAGTTCTGTGTCTTTGGCTTGTCCCTATCCACATCCAAGAATGAGTAAATACAATCACAAATACAGAACTGCGTTGTGCCAAACATTTTTACAGGAAAAAAATTCATGCAAATTCGTCTGACACAAGGCTTATCTGCTATGTAGAAATGATTAAGTTGCCATGTTGTTGGAATATTGATAAGCCAAGATTGAAATATTCCCTCTAAGAAGCTGTTTTCTTCTGTCCCAAAGTTGCTGGCTGGCAGTCTAGCATCTTAGTTTACATCCTGGGCATTAAACATAGGCTATAAATATACCTAATGGGGTTTTCAATAGTTTTGTTTATCTCCCTGAGGACAGGAGAAACCTACTGCTTAGAAATGTCAGGCCTTAAACCTTGTTTCTCTGAGTTGATTTTATTTATGTTCCATCTTCTGTTTCTCTGAAGTACACACAAAAGCCACCTTCAAAGGGCTGTTGGTCATATTTGAAATTCCTAAGTAGTTAATCTTTGGTTTGAAGAACCATCTGGAAAATTATAGAAAGGTGGTACATTCAGCACATTGAACTCACTTATAAACAATTAGTGTTTTCATATTATGAGTTATGCATTCCAGAAACTCGAACAATGTTTGAATTATTTAGAAGCAAGATATGTACATATTTGTGTGCATTTCTGCGTATATGAATATTTATATATGCATGACATCATTATATAACATCACAAACTTTTACTTTATTTTTGTTCTGAAGCATTTCTTTTACTTTAGGTTTGTACTTTCTCATTTCTTTTTTTTTAAAGATTTATTTATTTTATATATATGAGTACACTGTACAGATGGTTGTGAGCCTTCATGTGATTGTTGAGAATGGAATTTTTAGGACCTCTGTTCGCTCTTGTCTGCCCTGCTTGCTTCAGTCGGTCAACTCCTCTCGCTCAGTCCCTGCTTGCTCCGGCCCAAAGATTTATTTATTATTATACACAGTACATTGTAGCTGTCTCCAGACACACCAGAAGAGGGCATCAGATCTCATTACGGGTGGTTGTGAGCCACCATGTGGTTGCTGGGATTTGAACTCAGGATCTTGGGAAGAACCGACAGTGCTCTTACCCACTGAGCGATCTCGCCAGCCCACTTTCTCATTTCTTATTGTATTATTTTAAATATCTTTAGGAACTCTACATCATAATTAAGAAGTTACTTTTTCAGAGTATAATGAATAGAATCAGTTTTTAATATCAAACAATAGCAAATGTATTCTCTTTATACACTATCAAAGCCAGTTTTTTGTTGTTGTTGCTCTAATCTGATGTAACCATTTGGCATTTTAAGTTATACCAAACATTAATATCACTGATTTAGTTTCTTTACAAGAGCTCTTTATCACAGACACAGTGAGATTTATATCAATTATCCCACATAGATTGCATCTCTCTCAAACATCTCATCTTGTTGAGAATCCTTAGGAATAGGGTCAGTTAGCTAGTGAATAAAACAGCCAAAACACAGACTTGCTAGGTACTTATAATGACCACAGTGGTCTACTGTGATCTGGATTTTAGTCCAAATTTTTTTAAATTCATATTTATTTTTTGTTAATTTCTTTCAGTGTTGAGGATGGAATGTAGAGTACTACATATATTGGGCAACCTCTCTCCCACTGTTCAGGCTGCAGAAAGAATTACTAATTCCATTATACCAAACTTCTTTCTTTTACTTTTGATGGAGTAGCATCTTTTTATACATTATTAAAAGTCATTTATTTCTTGCTATTAAGTTTAATGATACAGTAACCTTTATATATCTTAATTTCTGTTTTATTGTAAGCAAGCCCTCAATAAATTTGTATTTAATAAATCAGTGACCAATACTGCCTAGATATTTAGAATTATATAACAATTATATTATATAGTTTAATGCTATATATAATTATTTGGATGTTCCAGTGCTGCTCTATGCAACAGGATGAACTAATGAAATGTATGTGGTCCCTTTGGTTATAGTGCCTGTAAAAATGATATAGAAGTCTGGATAGTGGAGAAGTGTATAAGGTCTGTTTCTAATTAAAATAACATCTAGCATGTGAATGAAAGTAGTAGACAAAAGCAGGGATTCAAGATTCGATAAGAACAGCACATGAATCACAGAATAAAGAGGAAACAGAAAAGCAAAGTGAACGTATTTCTGGTTATATAAAGACTACTGCCTTAACGTCCATACTAAGGTTTCAACTGCACTTTGGTTTAAAGATTTAACTGGGCAAACGTTATTATATTTAAAGTATGAGCGTTAAATACAATGTGTTATTATGCTATAAAATACAGAATTCAGTGTGTCAGAACCAATGGAAATCAAAAAATAATAAAAATTGCCTTTATATTTATTTTGAATCATGCTTATTTTTCTATTATATTTACACAATGGACTTTTAAATATGACTAGAATTCTTACATATCACTAGAGTTCTATTAGTTACTTACTTTGAGTTTCTTACCTCTCTCTCTGTCTCTCTGTCTCTCTCTGTCTCTGTCTCTCTCTGTCTCTCTCTGTCTCTCTGTCTCTGTCTCTGTCTCTCTCTTTCTCTGTCTCTCCCTCTCTCTCCTCTTCTCTCCTTTATACACACTTCATTATTGTCCCATCTAATCCACATTCATTAAATTCACTGATATGAACAAATAAACAAATGAATCTTTTTTCTAAAAGAACAAAATTAGCTTCCTTTTACTAGCTAATGCACAAAACAATTGGACAAATGCTTCAGATGATCTTGCCATTCAAAATGCCCCCAGAATAACTCTGGACAGGTTCTATAAGCATATTTTAAGAGAGAACAGCTATTGTCTCTTGTGAAAATATGCTAATATATACATTGTGCTCTCAATATAAATTAAGCCATTTTGTATAATTTTGACATCCAAGCAGAAGGCTATAGGCACTTTAGTTGTTTAAGTTATGTGAGAAAACACAGATGGAGATCTCTTATATCCATTCTCTGTTTTCAGGAGTAACTTCATAGAATTGTAGGGAAAAGAAAATGAAAGAATCAGGAATGTCAATACTCACATGAAATTATTAAATGACTAACTTTTCTTTACATATAAAGTAAAAACTATGCATGGAAAATCATAAGATTCATTTGTGACTACATCTGCCCACATCTGTAAGTTACAACTAATGTTTTATCTTTATCAAAAAATTGCAAACAAAAAGAGCCAACAAACGCACAACAGATTAACAGCAAAAGAACAGAGAACAACAACAGCGTTGGATTCTGTACTACTCCATGGTCTTAGATTTCATTCTAAGGGGTCATTGTACAAGTATTAAATATGTCTGTTGAGTCTGTGCATTCATCAGTGTTCAGGGATCTTTTTTCTATAAATCTAACATTGACTAGAAAATCAAATCTTAAGATAGGATTTCCCCCAGATTTGATGAGAATTAAGTTATACTAGAAGAGAGCAATGGGTATTTATAATACTTAAAAATATCTAGCTGTTCATTCTACCTTTTTCCTAATGATTAGCGCCTTCTATAGAGCAAAGTTCTTATATAATGATTTGTCTGAAAGTGAATCAATTTGTGAACAATAAGTTAAACTTTCAATCTTAGTTCAGGAGCAGTTTATTCATTTTATGAATTGCTTCCCTTTTTATCTCATGCACCATTTTTATAATTTGATGACTAAGTATAAATAAAAAAATACCACACTTCAATATCTCTATCTTTTAGTAACACACTGTATATTTTAGTGCCCTCACTCATAGATGTAAATAAGAGTCTCTAATGTGTAGGGAACTCATCTGTGAAAGTAGCTCAATCAACACAAAGCACTTACTTTGCACGTAGGAAATGAACAACAAGACTAGATATTACTGTGTAATACAAACCATCACAATGCTGGGTCATACTAATAGAAATTCATCAACTCATCATTTATTTTTAGTTTTCAAATTATTATACTGAATACAAATCTATGTAAACAATAAACCCTATATGTTTTCATGTATTTATTTATAGATGATTCTTATAGAAGAAAAACCTAGAATTACTTAATTTGGGGGAATGAAGAAAAGGAATAAAACTATTTTAATTATCAGAACAAGACCTCAAACTAATGTTCCTATTATCCAGCACACTTTAACAACACTATCCTGTCTTAGCAAACAATCTCCAAATCCCCATTGTTTACAATGATAATTACTTAAATACTTATTTTACCATGTGTATGTTTTGGGTCAGCTAACATATTTGTTCAATGTTTGTTCTACTTTCAACAGAACCTGCACTGTAAAAATAATCCTTGTTTGAGTAATGCTTTCATTATGTCCACTACATATAAGAAATTGATGTAGTATGTACAAGTCATTACAAATTCTCATGAAAGCAGGGGGATATACATCAATGGTAGAATAATAGACTAGCATGCAATGGGATCTGGATTTAATCCCCAGCCCACATACATATCTATATACACATGCATGCACAAACACTCACAACTCCCATGAGTTAGGGTCAAATTTTGATATTTTACACATTTATGGTATGCCTTTTGCCCCACAGTGGTGTGAAAAAACATCTATTCACCTTAAATATACTATACAATTTACCCAATGAATCATTCTACCAAGTCTATCTTGATGAACCAAAGGGTTTCTTTGGGGCTACTTACTGGAGCATATGCATGTCTCTAGATTCATAAAGCTCTTATACTGTGCTTAAAAGTTTCACTCTTTCAACTTCCAAATGTTGTCATTGTGATTATATAACATTAGGTGAAGCTTAGCAAAAAATACTAAGTACCTTTAACACTGGTAAATTATCAGAAAATGTGGTACATTTATACAATGGAATATTACTCAGATATTCAAAACAATGACTTCATGAAATTTGTAACCAAATGGATGGATCTAGAAAATATCATACTGAGTGAAGTAACCCAGTCACAAAAGACCACACATGGTATGTACTCACTGATATGTGGATATTAGCCAAAGGGTATGGAATACCCCTTATACAACTCACCAACCACATGAAGCTCAAGAGGAAGGAAGACTAAAGAGTAGATGCTTCAGTCGTACTTAGAGGGGGGAACAAAATAATCAAGGGAAGTAGAGGATGGGAGGGACTTGGGAGCAACAGAAGAGGGGGAAGGAGGAAAGAGGGGATGAATTAGGTATGGGAGGAGGTGGAGGAGATATACAGAGGGTCAGAAAATTGAACAGAAGTGTGTAGCAATGGGGGATAGGGAACTGAGGTTAGGAATCAGAAAGCCCCAGATGCCAGAAAAGCAAGAGCCTCCCAGGACCCCACAGGGAGACGTTTTTTTTACTACACTCTTTATGTCAGCTAGCAGATGAGCTCTTTTTCCAAAACCATTGCAGAATTAAAAGCTCAGAACAAAGTCTATGTGTTTATTGGTAAACAGGTTTTCTTTCTGGAAGGAAGAGTAGGCCTCCTTCCTCCAGGGTGGGAAGAGTATCAAGACCAAGTGGGTCTAGGTTTTCTTTTTTTTTTTTTTTTTTTTGATTAGGGTTTTCATCACTTTGGATTTTGTGATTTAGGTTGTCATTGATATCCCTTCTGGCTATTTTTCTCTCCTCCACTAGCTCTAAAGTGACCATGTGTTCCTTCTAGTCCTACTGTGCATCAATGTATTATCATCATGCATAGAAACAACTGTGGTTGGGTGGGTGGGTCATCAGTGGTGATGGACCTCTCAGCCCTCCTTTTGGTTTTATAATAACCAAGAGAAAATAACAGGGAAAGGTAAAGATGCCAGAAAAGAGTAAATGGTAATGCATTGCATTGTTTCATTGGTTGTCCACTAACTAATCTCATGTCATATACGCATTGAATTTTTAATTTATACATGAGCCAACTGAAAAGAAAAAAATGCAAAATATATAGATGTTGAAATATCACATATTACATTGAAATTGTAAAATCTGAGGGCAATATTTGTTATTGACTATTTGGAAATCTCATATTACACACCCTGATCATATCACCTCTCAGTCCTCTCCTATCCCACCACCTCCCCTGTACCATCTCCCACCCCTCAAACAGTAGGGAACTAATAGTTCATTTTGTATTTTCCATAAACTTACTGGAGCATGGTCACATTCCTTGTGGCCAGCTCTTCAAGTGAAAATGAATCTTTCTTCACCTATACCCTAACATGCCAGAAAACATCAACTGAGGAGAGACAACCGTCAATTTGCAAATTGTTCTTTCCATGTCTTTGAAGAATTCTTTTGTGATTTTAATGGTGATTTTGTTGAATCTATAGATTGCTTTTTGTAGGGTTGCCAATTTTACTATGTTAATTCTACCAATCAATGTGCGTGGAAGATCTCTCTATTTTCTGAGATCTTCTTAGGTTTCTTTCTTGAGAGACTTGAAGTTATTTTTATACAGATCTTTCACTGGTTTGGTTAGAGTTATCCCAAGATATTTTATACTATTTGGTATTATTTCTGGCTATTGTGAAGGGAGATGTTTCCCTAAATTCTTCCTCAGACAACTTATTATTTGTATAAAAAAGAGCTACTGAATTCTTGGAGTTAAATTTTATATTCAGGCAATTTTCTGAAGCTATAGATCAGATATAAAGTGTTCTCTAGTAGAATTTTTGGGGCCACTTATGTATACTATCATACCATCTGTAAATAGTGATATCTTTATTTCTTTTTTGCCAATTTGTATCCCCTTGATCTCTTTTTGTTTCCATATTGTTCTAACTAGCACTTCCAGTACTATATTGAATAGATATGGGGAAAATGAACATCCTTGTCTTGTCCCCGATTTTAGGAGGATTTCTTCAAGAATCTCTCCATTTAATTTGGTATTGACTGTTGGTTTGCAGTAAATTGCCTTTATTATATTTAGGTAGGGTCATTGAATTCTTGATTTCTCCAATACTTTTAAAAATGAAGGAGTGTTGTATTTTATCAAATGTTTTTCTGCATCTAAGGGGAAGATCATGTGATTTATTTCTTTGAGTTTGTTTATAGAGTGGATTATGTTATTGAATTTTTGTATATTGATCCAACCTTACATCCCTTGAATGAAGCCTACGTTTCATGACAAATAATGGTTTTGATGTGTTCTTGGATTTGGTCTGTAAGAATTTTATTAAGTATTTTTATATTGATATTTATAAGTAAGATTGGTCTGAAGTTCTCTTTGCTGGTTGAGTCATTGTGTGGTTTAAGTATCAGAGTAATTGTAGCTTCATAAAATGAATTAAGTAGTGTTCCTTCTCTTTCTTTTTTATGGAGTGGTTTAAGGAATATTGGGATAATGTCTTCTTTGAATGTCTGATAGAATTCTGCACTAAACCCACCTGGCACTGGGCTTTTTTTTGGTTGAGAGGTTTTTAATGACTTCTTCTACTTCCTTAGGAATATGAGCCTGTTTAGATAGTTTTCCTGCTCTTGATTTAACTTTGGTATGTGGTATCTATCTAGAAAACCATCCATTTCTTCTAGATTTTCTAGTTTTGTTGAGTATAGGCTTTTGTAGTAGATCTGATTTTTCAAATTTCCTCTATTTCTGTTGTTATGTATCCCCTTTCATCTCTGATTTTGTTAATTTGGATACTGCCTCTGGGCCCTTTACTTAACTGGGCTACAGGTTTATCTATTTTCTTGATTCTCTTAAAGAACCAGCTTTTGGTTTTGGTGATTCTTTGTATTGTTCTCTTTGTTTCTATTTGGTTGATTTCTGCCCTGAGTTTGACTATTTCCTGCCCTCTATCCTCATGGATATGCTTGCTTCTTCTTGTTCTAGAGTTTTCATGTGTGCTGTTAAATTGCTAGTATAAGATCTCACCAGTTTCTTTACCAAGGCACTTGGTGCTATGAATTTTCCTCTTAACACTGCTTTCATTGTGTCCCATAAGTTTGAGTATGATGTGTCAACATTATCATCAAATTCTAAGAAGTCCTTAATTTCTCTCTTTATTTCTTCCCAGACCAAATATCATTGAGTAGAGAGTTGTTCAGTTTCCACATGTATGTAGGCTTTCTGTTGTTTTTGTTATTGAAGACCAGCTATAGGCCATGGTGATCTGATAGGATTCATGGGATTATTTCAATCTTCTTGTATTGGTTGAGGGTTGTTTTGTGAGCAATTATATGGTCAGTTTTGGAAAAGGTACATGAGGTGCTAAGAAGGTATATTATTTTGTTTTAAGGTAAAATATTCTGTAGGTATCTGTTAAATCCAGTTGGTTTATAACTTCTATTTGTTTCTTTTTTTATTAAATATTCTCTTTACTTACATTTTGAATGATATCTCATTTCCCGGTTTCCCCTCCAGGAAAAAAACAAAACAAACAAACAAAAAAAATCCTGTTACCTCCCCGCTTCCCCTGCTCACCAACCTACCATCTCATACTTCCTGGCCCTGGCATTCTCCTACACTGGGGGAGGGGCATAACACCTTCACAGGACCAAGGGCCTCTCCTCCCATTGATGACTGACTAGGCTATCCTCTACTACATATGCAGCTGGTGCCATGAGTCTCACCATGTGTACTCTTTTGTTGGTGGTTTAGTCCCTGGGAACTGTGAGGGTATGAATTAGTTCATATTGTTGTTTCTCCTAAGGGGCTGTAAACCCCTTCAGGTCCTTGAATCCTTTCTCTAGCTCCTTCATTGGGGACCTGTGCTCAGTCCAATGGATGGCTGTGAGCCTCTACTTCTGTATTAGTCAGGCACTGGCAGAGCCTCTCAGGAGACAGCTATATCAGGCTCCAGTCAGCCAGCACTTGCTGGTATCCACAATACTGTCTGGGTTTGGAGATTCAATATAGGAAGGATTTCCAGGTGTGGCAGTCTCTGGATTGTCTTTTCTTCCGTCTTTGTTCCACACTTTGTCTCTGCACTCCTTCATTGCTGGTAGGATTGCAAACTGGTACAACTACTCTGGAAATCAGTTAGGCGATTCTTCAGGAAATTGGACATAGTACTACCTGAGGACACAGCTATACCACTCCGGGGCATATACCCAGGAGATGCTCCAACATGTAATAAGGACACATGCTCCACTATGTTCTGGCTTATTTATAATATCTAGAAGCTAGAAACAATCTAGATGAATTCAACAGAAGAATGGATACAGAGAATGTGGTATATTTACAAAATGGGGTACTTATCAGCAATTAAAAACAATGAATTTATGAAATCATAGGGAAATAGATGGATCTGGAGAATATCATCCTGAATGAAGTAACCCAGTCACAAAAGAATACACATGGTATACACTCACTGATATGTGGATATTAGCCCAGAAGCTCAAAATACCTAAGATACAATCAACAAACCATAAGAAACTCAAGAAGAAGGAAGACCAAAGTGTGGATATTTTGATCCTTCTTAGCAGGAGGAACAAAATACCTCTATTAGTTTCATTGTGTCTCTGTTTTGTTTTTGTTTCAATGACCTGTCCATTGGTGAGAGTGGGGTGTTGAAGTTTCTCACTATTATTGTGTTCTTCAATGTGTGTTTTAAGCTATAGTAAAGTTTCCTTTATGAATGTAGGTGCCCTTGCATTTGGGGCATAGATGTTCAGAATTGAGACTCTTTCTTGGTGGATTTTTTTCCATCCTTGTCTGTTAAGTTCCACTCCCCTTTCTCCAGTGGCAGTCTTTTAGCTAGTCTGCTTCCCTGAAGACACTACATCCTGAGGCATCCCTGGAGATCTGCTGCACTCTGGGCATCTAACACCATGGCCTGAGGCATTCCAGGAGATCCACTGCCCAAAGCACAACTGACACTACAGACTGAGGCATCCCAGGCAATCCACTGCACTCAAGGGCAACTGGCATCCCAGGAGATCCACTACATACTGGGCAACTGAGCAACTAATCTCTACCTTGTCTGCTCCCCTGAAGACACCACAACTTTTAGGCATCCCAGGGTTTCCTCTGTACACAGGGCAACTGGACAACAGACAACCACAATCTGAAGAATTCCTGAGGGCTCTGTGGCATGCAGCACAACTGACCCAATAGTCTGAAAGCCTCCTTGGAGTTCTGCTGCACACAGGGAAACAGAAACTACAGTCCATAGATACCCCTGGAGAACAGCTTTATTTAGGACAACAGCTTTACTGATCCTCTAGAGACCCAACAGTTTAAAGACCTCTCAGGTGATCTACTGCAGCCAAAGCCACAGATCAGCAGCTTTTCTGTGCCTCTGAAGAGTCCGCAGTTGGAAGTCCCCTACAGGAGGTCTGCTACAGCTAGGGCCACAGGACTACCAGGAGACCTGAAGCAACACAGGGACAAAATAGGCAGTCACCCAGACCAGCAAACACCAGGGATAACCAGATGGTGAAAGGCAAGCTCAAGACTATAAGTAATAGAAGCCAATATACATGGGCATTATCAGAACCCAGTTCTCCCACCAGAGCAAACCTTTCATTCACCAACACACCTGAAAATCCTGTCTCATGAAGATAATAGTTCTTTAAGGAGGATATAAATAACTCATTGAAAGAAATGCAGGAAAACACAGGTAAACAGGTGAAGGAATTGAATAAAGTGATCAAAGACCTAAAAGTTGAAGTAGAAACAATGAAGAAAACATAAATGGAGGCAAATCTGGAAATGGAAAACCTAGGAAAGAAGTTAGGAATTCAGATGTAAGTACCACCAACAGAATACAAGAGATAGAAGAGAGAATCTCAGGTATAGAAGATACCATAGAAGAGACTGACATACTGTCAAAGAAAAATCAAAACATAAAAACCCCCTAACCCTACCTGTGGAAAACCCAAGATACAATTCACAGAACAAATGAAGCTCAAGAAGGGACACCAAAGTATGTTTTTTCTTAGAAGGGGGAACAAAATACCACTGGGAGGAGATACAAAGTTTCGAATACAGACTGAAGGAAAGACCGACCAGAGACTGCTCCACCTGGGGACCCTTCCCATATACAGTCACCAAACCAAGATACTATTATGGATCCCAACAAGTGCTTGCTGATAGAAGCCTGATATAGCTGTCTCTTGAGAGGCTCTGCCAGTGCCTGACAGGTACAGAGGTGCTCTCAACCAACCATTGGACTGAGTACAAGTTCCCCAATAGAGGAGCTAGAGAAAGGATCAAAGGAGATGAAGGAGCTTGTAGCCCTTTAGGAGGAACCAACCAGTACCCCCAGAGCTTCCAGGGATTAAACTACCAACCAAAGAATACACATGGAGGGTCCCATGGCTCCAGCTTCATATGTAGCAGAGGATGGCCTTGTTGGACATCAATGGGAGAAGAGGCCTTTGGTTCTGAGAAGGCTCAATCCCCCAGTGTAGGTGAATGCCAGGACAGGGAAGCAGGAGTGGGTGGGTGGGTTGGTGGAAGGGAACATGGGATATGGGGTTTTCAGAGGGGAATCCAGGAAAAGGATAGCTGAAATGTAAATAAGGAAGATATATAATAAAAAAAAAAACCTCCTAACCCGAAGAATCCAGGAAATTTAGGAAACAATGAAAAGACTACATCTAAGAATAATTGAAATAGAGGAGAAGGAAGACTCCCAGCTCAAAGGACTTGAAGATATCTTCAACAAAATCACAAAAGAAAACTTCTCAAACCTAAAGAAAGAGATGGCTATAAAGGTACAAGAAGCCTATAGAACACCAAATAAAGAAAATCATCCCATCACATAAGTATCAAAACACTAAACATACAGAAAGAATAATAAAAGCTGCAAGGGAAAAGGGCCAAGTAACATACAAAGGTAGACCTATCAGAACTACAACCAGACTTCTCATCAGAGATTATGAAATCCAGAAGAGCCTGGTCATAAGTCATGCAGACTCTAAGAGAACACAAATGCCAGCTAGGGCTACTATACTCAGCAAAACTCTAAATCAACATAGATGAAGAAACCAAAATATTCTAGGACAAAACCAAATTCAAACAATATCTATCTCCCAATCCAGCCCTACAGAGGATCCTAGAAAGAATATTCCAACACAAGGAAGGTATGTGCATCAAAGAAAGGACAAGATATTAAGCATCTCACAAAAAAGCCAAAGGAGAGAACCAGAAGCACATAAAGCCACCTACAAAAACAAACAACAGTTACTAACAGTCATCTGTCTTTAATATCTCTCAATTTTAATGGACTCAGCTCACCTATAAAAAGACATAAACTAACAGACTGGATATGCAAACATGATCCAACATTTTGCTGCATTTAAGAAACATACTTCAATAACAAAGAAAAATACTATCTCATAGTAAAAGGATGGAAAAAGGTCTTCCAAACAAATGGTCCCAAGAAACAAGCTAGAGTTGACATCCTAGTATCCAATAAAATAGACTTTCAATCAAAAGTTTTCAAATGTGAAGAGGAAGGACATTTCATATTCATCAAACAAATATTCTTTCAATACAATTTTCTACTCAGAGATTGTAAGACATTAAAAGTTATGAAGTCTTACTTGTGCATTTTTATGTCAAACAGTTTTAAGTAATGTCAACTCACATTCATAGAGATTATTGTGATATTGCTTACTAGGTTATTAAATAACTCTTCCTATTATAGAAAGCCAATGAATTATTAGGGTAGTTGTAATAAGTAGTGGATCTGTGCTGCTAGGAAGTTATTATTATTAGTAGTAGTAGTATGGTTTGTTGTCTAGGTATGGTTTCCATGTCAGAATTCATGACTGTATATTATATCCCTATTTTTAAACCTATATACTAATGCTAGAATCATAATTTAATTTCTTAAATTTGGAGATTAAAAGAGACCTATTCAGATCCACCAAGGACAAGAGAAGCTAACTTTTCATATATAGATTTCAAGACCATTATCCCATTTCCAGATCCCTTTAAATATATAATCATAACCTGGGGTCAATTGGAGGGAATCCTAAATTTCATTAAGTCTTTCTGCAATGCAAAAACAAATGTTCAGAGTGCAACAGATTTGTATTTGAATATATTTTAGCTTTATTTGTTTGTTTTCAAATTATGTGCTCCACTTTTTCTACTCTTTCTCTTGTTCTCTCACCTCTGTCTCTCAGTTTCTCCTTCTAGAATAAAAATTGCTAACATATGCACCACATGTAGTAAAGCATTAATGAAATTGCATTGGATACTTTGTCTCAAATGAGACACTGCACATGGAATCTATCACATCTCATTAGAAACTATTAAATACATAGTATTGAAAGTTCCAAATAACTTGTTTAATATACATGAAAATTTGATAAATAAAATAAATTGTTTGAAATATACCTATAAATACTAGAGATTTTAGTCCTGAAACAAAAAGCATAAGGATATATCAAACTTATAAGAGATGAACACTTCTTAATTAGACATTCATAAATAAGGACATGTGTGTCCTTATTTAAAATAAAGATAATAATTTATTTAAAATGTTTGAAAGAAACCAGGTATGACAATATGATTTTGGAAGCCCAGGGATTAAACAGGATAAGGCATAAGCATTATATTGAAGTAAAAATGGACTATTTAGTGAGACCATATACAGGATCAAATGTGAAGAAAGGAAATAGGTTATGCATCTAAGTTTTATGCCAATTACAATATATATAAGTAAATGGTTATAAGCCTTTATTGCTCTCTGACATAATGAAATTTACAAAAGCTATATACACTGGGAATATTCAGGACTTGAAGCTTAATATCAAATTATACATGGTTGTGAAGCCTGATAAAATCATTTGAAAAGATTGTTTGTAGAGTGACAATGTGAATTCTTTTGTATTTAAAAAGTAATTAGCAAATCATTCATCTCCTTATGGCAAATATCCAACACAAATAGAAATATTGTTTGTGGGTATGTTATGTTTGTGTATAACACCAAAATAAAATTCAACTAAGAATATCAATTCATCACTTTATGTAAAAATAATATGAGATTGATAATACATTCCAAATTTTCTAGTATAATAAAATAAATCTGCCCATGTAGAGCATTCTGCAACTTTATGGGATATGGTATCAGAATTCTAAATCAATATTAATATCTTTAGAATATTGAAAATTAAAAACTAATATATCACTATCAATATCTAGTACATTTATATTTATATCTCTTTTTGAAATCTGATTAGTTTTCAAACATTCTGTAAAGAATTTATCACACATGTTTTGAAGATGTGTTTTGACAGAGGAGTCATTAAATGTAGTTAAATTTTACATTTACAAACCCATAGTATTTTTAATTCTAAATTTAAAGTTAAATGCTGGAAAGACCAATAATCAAACACTAACCATATGATTTAACCTATATTCTTAGAAATAAATTTTACATATATATATGTTGTAATTTTTATCATCAAGTGAGTTCAGTCTTAAAGTCTAAAGAAATATATTCACATGGTAGGTATATAAACCTATTTGTTGTCAGATAAGTTAAAATAATATATAACATTTTGATGCTAGAAAAAGGTCTTGTGGTAGTTTGAATAACATGTCCTCAATAAGACTTAGGCATTTGATTTTGGCCCAGTTGGTGACTGACAAAGATTACCACTGAGGTGTAACCTTGTTGGAGAAAGAATGTCACTGGTGGCAAGCTTTGGGTTTCAAAGGACTCATGCTGATGTATTCCTGTGCTCTCTCTGCTTCCTGTTTGAAGTTCATGGTGTAAATTCTGAGCTGTTGTTCAGGATCCAAGTCAGTTGCCTGCTTCCATGTTTCCCATGTCATTCTGGACTTTATAACCTGTGAAATCATAAGTCCAAACCAAACCCTTGCTTTTCTAAATTGTCTTTGTCATGGTGTTTTATCACAGCAATAGTAATTAACTAATATAGCTAAGGATATCCAGTTTCACAGCAGTGTAACAAGAATCTATCTTGACTTTAATTCTGAAGCATCAGTGCAGAACGTGGGAAACACACCAGGTATGTTGATGTAACCTCAGGATCCCAGGATTTCAGGAGGCTAAAAGGATCATCAATAGGAAAGCTTATTACAACAACAACAACAAAGTGAGAAATGTGTACAAAAGTGAGATAATATATTTGACTTCAGAAAACAAAATTTTATCCCTGTTTTATTATAATTACAGTTGACATGTTGATATTATTGATGCATTTATAGATACAACAGATTTCTTTTCAGTAAGACCACGGCACAAAATCTCACTGCAAAGCAAAGACTTTAACCAGCCTCTGCTTCCAAAGTTCTCTTATGTGAACAAACATACTTAATATCAATTTAAAAACCATCACTGCTGATTAATTCCACAAATACTGCTCTAAGGATCAGTTTTATGATAATCAAGGTAGTAAGAAGTTTGGTAAGGGTATTCTCACTATCTACAGCAGATTATCTTAAGCCTTCACTATTATCTTTGGTATTTACAATAAAGGATCTAAATGTTTATATCTGCAAAGGTATGTATTTAATTGTCATAATGTTACAAGCTAATTATTCTTACAATTATATAAATACTATCACTCACCATCATTGTGGGGCAGTGGGCAGTTCTGAAGGCAAGAGTCCAGTAGGGCAGCCACCTCAGAACCCTGGAGACCCACTGAGCAAGGTAACTTTGTTTACAAGGGGCAGTAGGTGTTTGGTGATTGCATCTGAGACCAATGGTTCAGATTTCAGCCCAGACCCCTCACAGCTGCCCCTGCAGGAGATGTGTGCTCTATCAGGCAGACAATACCTCACACTCCCAGCATCCTAGCTGGACCTTACACCCAGTCATCTGACCACAAGCCAGGCATGCCACTCCACATACAATAAAAGGGGTGGTTTGCCCCCTCCTCACTCTCTTGTTCTCTTCTTCTCACTCTCTTGCTCTCTTGTTCTCTTACTCTCCCTCTCTTCCTCTCTCTTACTCTTCTCCTCTCTCTCTTGCTCTCTTGCTCTCTCTCAACTCTGCTTTTTACTCTCTTCTCTTGTTTTCCTCCCCTCATTTTCTCTATCTATTCCCCTCTCCTTTCCTTCCTTTTACTCAACCAGCATATTCTATCCTTCCTACAATAAAATAACTCATTCATACATTGCCACCTTTTTAATTAAGGCACCTTGCAGCAAAAAGGTCAACCCCGGGAGAGAGAGAGACCCAGGCCTCAGCAGCAGACCCCCTACCGCCCGGGAGAGAGAAAGAGCCTCAGGCAGGCCATGAACCTAGACCCCTGCCTTTTGAAAAACACATCATTATGATGTGAAATCTGGTAGGTATCTATCTATGAGCATGACATTCAATAACTTTTATAGTGTTCATTTTTGTCAATAAGTCCTAGCCTCTTTCTGCTAATTCAAAATCATCTATGTTCAAATTTAGTTCCACAATTACGAAAATATTCTAACAGATTGGTTCTTTTGTCCAACTTAAGACTTGTGATTTTGATTTTCATGAAACTTTCTTCTTATATTTCTTGTATACACTGAATCAACTCTAAAAGTATTAACTTAGTGTTCAGCAGTGTTTTAGAAACCCCACCAGCTCTATAAGACTAAAAGAAAATCAGATTTGTTTCCTTAACTCATGGGAACAAAACAAAGAGTTTTGTGACCCAATATCCTGCCATTTTCCTTTCTTTGTTTGTTTTATTTGTAGATTTTGCCTTCATCAAAAGCAAAGTTCTGTGCTCTACATTTTCTTCTCCCTAGTTGTACATTAAGTAGAATTAGCTACCATGCAATTTTTACCAGTCTTTAATTAGGTACCTGTCTAATTTTATAGACCATCATTCAAAAGATAACCCAAATCAGTATTAGGCCTACACATTATGAAATCTGTTTCAATCTACAACTCATAATTGCTTCTAATACGTTGTCATTAAGATTTATCTTGAGTACTTGTGGTGATTTCTGGGTTTGGTGAATGAATTCTTGCATGTAGTGTTTTGCATGCTTGATTGCATTCTAAGTCTTTGAAATAGTTTCTTGTACATTACGTCTTCTCCAAGCTTTCTACACATTTATTCCTGCAGATGAAGGCAATTTGGTTAATTTAAATGCTATAGCATATTACTAAGCCATATATGTTGGTTGGTATCTTATCAAGTTGATCTGGCCTTGTTATCTGGGAAGAAAGAATGGTTATTCAGGAATTGCCTCTATCAGATGTTCTCTAGGCAAGTCTATTTTGTCAGTTTCTTGCTTAGTGATTGATGTAGGAGAGCCCATCCCACTGTAGATAGTATTACCCTTGAGCAGGTACTTATATATAAGAAAGGTAAGATAGGATAGGAAAGGTAGGAGAACAAGCTGGTGAAGGGTGCAGTGGATCAACACCGTTAAGCAGTTTTGCTCCATGGTCCTTGCCTATGTTCCTGTTTCCCTCAAAGATCCACTAAGATTATTATATGTTTGCCAAAACAATCCTTCCCTGCCCAAATTTCTTTTAGTCAACCTGTTTGTCTCAACAATAGAAAAAGAAAACCTAGGACAATAAAGATCCTCCAATTCTTCAGCTGCACAACATTATAACCAATTATATTTTCTCTTTTCCCTGATGACTCACCTCTCAGATGCTCTTAGATTTTTTCCAGTCCTTCATTATATTGAGTATTATTGACAAAAATACTTGAAATAATGTTATTTTTATATATTAAAAAATCCCATTGTACAGTGCATTGCGGAGTGTAGATACTTTGCTATTATACTAGAAAACTGATTGAATCTCAGTGCATCATGCTTTTAATGAACTCACAAAAAGCATCCATAAATAACTCTTTCTTGTACTGAAACTATTTAAGAAGTAAATGAAAATGTTAAATGGTTAGGAAGCCTAGTATCTCATGCTCACTTACTGCTCCCTTTCTTGGTTCAGATGACAAATTTTAAAACTGACCATTTGAAGAGGGTAAGGCTAAGTAGATGTGAGATCAGAATTCTGTTATTTTGTATTGGACAACTCTTATCTATATAAAAGTGACACTGAAAGTTACAATCACTAACAAAGAGGGCTTTTAAATTTGGGTGTTAATAAATGAATCAATTCAGTCCAGGACTGAGCTAGCAAAGAGTCAGCTAAGTTGTTGATTTCCAGCCATGGTCTTAGCTAGCATTTGTCACCATTGGATGGCATTTTCCTGCTCTTGCTTAAGATAGTGAATCAAATGGCTGGTTGTAGTAGTCCATATCCACTATGTTTTATGTATAGGAGCAGTATTTGCTGTTATAGCTGGATTTGTTCACAGATTCCCATTATTCTCAGGCTAAACTTTAAAGGATACATGAGCAAAAGCTCACTTCACAGTTATATTTGTAGGAGTCAATATAACATTTTTCCCCCAACATTTCCTAGGTCTTTCAAGAATACCTCTACACTACTCAGACTACCCAGATGCTTATACCACATGAAATACAGTCTCTTCTATAGGATCATTTATTTCACTAACAGCTGTACTTGTAATAATTTTCATAATCTGAGAGGCCTTTGATTCCAACGAGATGTATTATCAGTCTCTTACTCTTCAACAAATTTAGAATGACTTCACAGCTGTCCACCATCTTATCACATATTTGAAGAACCTTCCTATGTAAAAATAAAATAAAAAAGGATGAACTGGTTAGGTCAATTAGAATTATTTCTTAATCAACTAAGCTGATATTTTTATCCAAAACTTAGGAAAAGTTTAAAGGATAAACAGGGACAAAACTGATTTAACACAATAAATCCAGGTTTCCATAGGTCTTCGTGGCACCTTCAAATTGAACTTCATAACCATTCAAGCTATCTTAGCTCCTATATACATGCAAACTCATTTTAACCTTTCTGCATTTTGTACTGTCTCCTAAAATGTTTTCAAGCTTCTTTGTTTAAAGTCAAGAAATATGTGTGGCTGTTGTAGACCATTTTCGCATTATGACACAGCACACTGGTTTTCATATTTTTAGTATTTTGATATCTGCTTCCATGATATGTAATTATTTAGTTTGTCATTCTCTCCTGTAACATCATTCCCAACATTTTGAAACTAGATTCTATTTTTCTAAATTTAGCTTAAAATCTGAATTAGCTTTTACTACACAAATATTATATATCAACAGAAAAGAGATTATGTTCCCATTTTGTGTGGTTTTATATTATTGTTAATATTGAAACATTTCTTACTATTGCTTTACAGCTGCTGTTTTCTCACATATGTGCTGATTTTCATCTTTTGTTATAGACTATCTTTTTCCTAAGGTTTAATCATTTTTATGGCTTTTGTTATTGACTAAAATGTGTAACACAAAAATACAATATTTCTTGTACTTAACATTTGACAAAAATGCGGTGTTTGATGATCTTCGTAATACGACTGACTCAAATGTTATTTCTCCAAGAAAACCAATATTTCTCAATCTAAGAGATCAGTAAGGATATGAAACATTAGCTAATGTGCCAGTGTTCATCATTGCAAAACCTCCTGACTGCAGAAGATTTTGCTGATAGCGGCTAAAATGGATGTAGTCCATAAACCCAATTGCTTTTGATACCCATCTAATCATACTGAGTACTCCTCCAGGTCATTTAAAAGTTTAAGGCTCAAAGAACTGTATGATTCTTACAGTAGTCTATTTTCTCTACTCTAGCTCTGTATGCTAGAAAGTTCTTTCCAAGTGATTTGTTTTTATTTCCTTGTGACTTCCATTTATTGCCCCTATCACACACTTGGGTGTTAAACACAGTGAATTCCTACCTTTTTCACAGGATCCCACAGAATATCACAAAAGAGTCATCCCCTATCTATTCTCAGAAACAGTAAATATAACATATAATCTCACTTCTATAAAGAACTCCATTACTCAATGGAATAGTACCACTATTATTATAATGATGAAAACATCATAGCTTATTTCAAAAAGGACAGAGTCTAGAACCCAATTGTTCAAAGGCTTACAGGCTATGAGATTTGGGGAAATTAGTTACTCTTTTCCTCCATAACGCTCAGTGATTAAATGAAAACAATGTGGTATCTCTAATAATGCTTTTTAAATCATATTGTTGTGATATGTGTTAAAAAGGCAAAAACCTTAAAATATTCTGGGGCTGGAATTAATACTTTGAAGAATCTTTTACCTGATATTATGATTATCTCGACTGTTAAAAAATTATATCTATGCCCATTGTTAATTTCAAATGATTGTATAATAGAAAATTTATGTCTCCAGGAGAATATGGGGTTCTTTAAGTGTTACATACAGAGTTTATTATTTCCTTGCTCTGACAGAACTTTAATAATATATGCATACCGATTTTATCCATATGAACTAAAGTACTATAATAAAGTTATAAATTTTATAACTTAGGGCAATTATACTAATGTTTCTCATTAAAGAAACCTTGGCTCATAATTTTTCCTGCTTATTCCTCCTTCCTCTTTTCCACTCATTTCTACACATTATTTTCCCCTCTATCTTGATACATTACGATTTCTGGTTGTTGCTTCTTTACACATTGATACTCATTGAGCACAGAACATTTGACAGGGGCTTGAAGATTGTAAAAATAGATAAAGATCTCTCCCCCAGTAGTATAACTGCAAACAGTAGAAAATATGTGTAATAATTATGGAGCATCCCTTTGTAAAATTTACATTATAATGTTTAATGAGCATGATAACCGTAACAGACCCCTGCCACCAAAGTGAAATGCAGTTTACAAATTAAAGCTCAGGAAGAGAATGAACTTTAATACCTACAGACTGGAAATGAGTACCAAAAAATTAAAGAAAGAATATGCAGATGTTCTGCTAATATGAATCATATAACTTCCATTTATTAATGGTATTAATTATATAACACCTGTACTTTTTTTTCAGGAAGATATTAACTCAGAACCAGTGGTAATTAGAACAATAGTGATTACAGAATCATTTCTACTGAATTTTATCTCATTCTTTCCATGAGTCCCTGTACTACACAATGTGGACTCCTGAAATTTCCTAATTAGATACATAGGCCCATCAAAACCACGACTATTGAAAGACATTTGTCTATGTCAAGTTTGGAAGACCACACTTGAAATTATACATGGACCACTGATTTGTTATCAAGAACTACCATGTTTCTTTCCTTTGTGCCTTAAATTTTCTCATTCTAAGAAAAAGAATTTAATTTCCCCTGAAAAAAAGTAAATTGATATTTTTTGCTACTTTTTAAATTTTGATATGTAACAGTATAAAATATTGATGTGTTTATAAAAGTTTGAGTCTATGTGCTATAACATTAAGATTGTTTGTATTATGTCTGGCTTTTAAAAAGTTTCTTATTGTATAGAACATGGAGATCAAAGTATTTCATGAGAGAACTTGCAGCAAACTAAATATGAAACAAAAGCAGCAGAGTTATAAATATGTATCAAAGAATACTGGTATAGGCAATGATCACAGAAATCTAAGAAAAGGAAAGCCTTATTAGAATCACAATGCACTCATTTTAAAATAATTCTAGGTATAGAAACAAAAATCTAGTCTATGTAATGTATTTATGTGGTATCAAATATATAAATGTCTTTGAACTTTTGGCTCATTTCTGTGATTATCAACTTTATGTAGTTGTAGAAAACTAATTCAAACTAAAATTGAAGCTATTATTGGGATGTTCAAGATCAGGTGTGGGGAAGGATATGAGAGTATATGGCTAGATGGCCATGAAAAACTGCAACTGACAGTGGTAAGGAGGCAGGGGCGTCTCCAAAATGAGACAGAGACCTGGGATAAGGGAGGAGCTCAAGAATCAATGAAGGTGACCTTAGCTGTGACTCTCTACACTGGGGTTATGGAACCTGAAGAGGCTACTTCCTGTAGCATGACAGGAACCTCAGTGGAGACATAGAGACACCAACCCACCCACAAAACCTTCAACCCAAAATTATCCTGTCTACAAGAAATGCAGGCACAGGAGATGAAGCAGAGCCTGAATGAATGGCCGAGGAATAATGGGCCCAACTTGAGACCTATCCCATGAGCAAGCACCAATCCATGACACTATTAATAACACTCTGTTATGCTTGCAGACAGGAACATGTTGTTCTCTGAGAGGCTCCACCCAGCAGATGAGTCAGACAGATACAGATACCCACATCCAAGCAGTGGATAGAGCTTGGGGACTCTTAGAGAGGAATGGGAGGAAAGATTGTGGGTCCCAAAGTGTGAGTCCCTTAGGAACTCCACAAGAAGACTAACAGAGTCAACTAATCTGGACCCCTGAGGCTCTCAGATTGTGAACCACCAACTAAAGAATGTACATAAGCTGAACCTAGGCCTCTCTGGTCATATATTGCAGATGCATAGTTTGGCCTTCATGTGGGTCCCAAACTACTGAAATAGAGGCTATCCCAAAAGCTGCTGCCTGTATGTGGGATGTGTTCTACTAGTTTGGCGGCCTTGTCAGGTCTCTATGGGAGAAGAGGCACTTAGCCCTGCAGAGACTTGAAATGCCAAGGTGTGGTGGGAGGTAATCACGTGGCATCCCCACCCCATCATAGAAGGGGAAGAAGGGATGGGGGAACAATTGTGGCATGGGGTAACTTGAACGAAGGCAGTGAATGGGATGAAAAGTGAATAAGTAAAACTACTTAATTATTTAATTAAAAGATGTAAAAAATGAATTTATCTCATCCTTCTATATGTTGACAAAGGAATGAATTAGCCAGAGAATTCTATCCAATCCATGTAGAGACTGAGAGTTTTCCTGCATTGAAAATATGTTCTACATTGACCTTGGTAGAACATGGACTCACCTGTGTTCACCATGACCTCATCCTTTACTAGATTACCTAGGACTGGCATTCATGCTATCCATTACAGTTGAAAGCAAGAGTTTCAAGCTAACAATAAGCATGGCTTTTTAGGCCATATTATGTATAGGATTGGTTAGCATCCAGCACGTGATAATAAGACCTTGTTGTTCACCATAACCCATTTTGTAGTATCCATCCTTAGTGGCTAGCTTTCTCATGCTAGCAGGTGCTATGCACACTACTGGTGGAGAAAAGTAATCATTAATCATACATATTTGTGAAACTTCCAGCTGTAATTATTAATATCCTTGGTAAAATATATACCCTGATTCAATAATGGACAGAAAATCATGAGAATAATCAACCCTGGTTTTATTAGATTTGTCATTCTGTGTGATATAAAGCCCATACCTAGATAAATGATCAGGCCAAACACACACATGGGAATGAACCTGTCATAGGATTTATAGAAAGATCTAATACTACTCTACAAACTGATCATAATATTAAATAGATTACTAATAAACAAATTGTTATAACCATAGATTGATACATCTTATATTTAATCATAGTAGTTACTTTTTGCAATGAATGGTGAATAACATAGGGACCCACAACTGGTGAATATCCAAAGAATAAGGGACTAAGGAATATTCAACATCATATAAGACATATGAATTTCTCCACATCTTCTGATACCATAATGGGCATGTGCATGTTTCTGCATATGTACATGCAAGCACATGAGTATGTGTTTCTTATAAGGCATACCAGAAATGACAGTGTAGATGAGCTATCCTCACAATACACTGTCTGAATTCCATTTTGATGGGTTATATTTTTGCTGTTTAGGCCAAACAATGATTTTACTATTGTACATATACTAAACTTAGCACTGGATGTGAGACAAAATTAAAACACCTTTTTTTCTATAATTTCAAGATTCTTTAACATTTTCTGGAGATACATATGTATGTGCATTCATAAAAAGGTGATTTGGCATCTCACATTTTAGCCTCTTCATGAGTAATATGAGTAAGATTTTCACATAAAACATTCAAAATATTAGAAAAGAATATTTTATATTATACAAATCTATATTGTTATATACATATTGTTACTGTCAAAGTCATTATTGCATTCATCATTATTAAATAAAAGAAGAAAGTTCTAACATAATGTGAAGAACAGGCTTCAAAATCCACCACTCTGTGATCAAGTCCTATATTCATCTTTAAATATGTATCAGCCATAATTGATTTTAGTAGGCCATCTGTGTTTCAGTCTTTTTATCTATCAGAAGGAAACTATGTATATGAACTATCTTCATTAATCACATTAGATTAAACTGAATAATATATAATTCTAGAAACATCTCTGAAAACTCTCCAAGTACTCCATTAAAGCCAACAGAATCTAGCTTTCATCATTTTCAAACCAGAATGAGAGTATTTTTGAAATAGATTAAACTATGAGTGGTTTGTTATTTTCCTTTAGAAAAAAAACAGCCAATTACTCTATTAATATGCATTTGTATTTGTTAATGTTTCATGTAAATACACATAATCTGCAATGGTCTATCAATAAATGGATCCAACATTACAATTATATTTTGTTATGTTATTTATTTATCTATCCATCTACTATCTATCTACTTATTTATCACAAAATAGGTAGACTACAGTGGTTTTGGTAGCATTGTGGAGGTCAGAGAGAAGCCCAAGAAACTTTTCTCTTCTATGTGGTTTTACATGGTTTCAGGATTTGGTGCTTGTATGACCACAGCGTTACTCACTAAACCATATCTTGAGCCTTTGTAAGTCACTTGTACTTTCTGGTTGGCGGTTTAATCCCTGGGAGATAGGGACTAGGGGTGGGTCTGGTTGGTTGATATAGTTCTTCCTGTGTAGTTGCAAACCCCTTCAGCTTCTCCAGTCCTTCCTCTAACCCCTCCATTGGGGTTCAAGAACTGAGTCTGACAGTTGGCTGTAGGCATCCCCACCTGTATTGGGCAGGATTTGGCAGAGCCTCTCCCGGGACAACCATACCAGGGTACAGTCCGCAAGTGCTTCTTGACATTAGCACCAGTGTCTGGAGGCCATGCCTAATCACTGGATATGGTCTCTACTGGGTATATGTCATCCCTGTTGGGTCCTGGAAACCTCTTGCTCAGAATACTCACAATACAACTAACTCATAGATCACATAAAGCTCAAGAAGAAGGAAAACCAAAGTGTGGATGCTTCAGTCTTACATAGAAGGGGGATGAAAATAATCATGGGAGGGAGAGAGAATGGGAGGGAGAAAAGGGGGAGCAGTAGCAGATATGGGAGGAGATGAGGAAGATGTACAGAGGGTCAGGAAATTGAACAGAGGTGTGTTGCAGTGGGATATAGGACACTGAGGGTAGCCACTAGAAAATCTCGAATGCCAGGAAAGCAAGAGGTTTACAATACACAACATGGATGACATTCGCTGAAATACACAACGGAGGGAAGAGAGAACCTCTAGAGGCCATATCCATAGGTTAGGCAAGGCCCCCAGTTGAGGGATGGGGCTACCCACCCACATTAAAATATTGACACAGAATTGTTCCTGTCTAAAGAAAATTCAGGGACAAAGAGTGGAGCAGAGACTGGAGGAAAGGCCATTCAGAGACTGTCCCACCTAGGGATCCATACCATCTGCAGACACCAAACCCAAACACAAATGCTGATGCCAAGAAGAGCCTGCTATGGCTCTCTCCTGAGAGGCTCTGCCAGAGCCTGACCAATACAGACATGGAGGCTTACAGCCAACCATCAGACTGAGCATGCCACCTCAATGGAAGAGTTAGGGGAAGTAGTGAAGAAGCTGAAGGAGTTTGAGAACCCACAGGATGCACAATATTATCAACCAACCAGATCTCCCAGAGCTCCCAGAGACTAAACCACTAGCCAAAGAGTACACATGGAGGGACTCATGGCTACAACTGCTTATGTAGCAGAGGACTGTATTATCTGGTATCAATGGGAGGAGAGGCCCTTGGTCCTGTGGAGACTGGATGCCCCAGTGTAGGGGAATGCTATGGTGGTGGGGCAGGAGTTGCTAGGTGGGTGGGGGAGGTTCCTCATAGAAGCAAGTGGAGGGGGGGTGGGATAAGGAGTTTATAGAGGGGAAACAAGGAATTGGGATAACGTTTTAAATGTAAATAAATAAAATAACCAGAGAGAGAGACTTTCTAGTGGCTACCACCAGTTCCCCATCTCCCACTGCTACACACCTCTGTTCAGTTTCCTGTCCATCTCCTCTATTTCCTCCCATATCTGCTACTTCTCCCCCATTTACCCTTTCCCTTCTTACTTCTCCCAAGTCCACTCCTCCCTCTACCTCCCATGACTATTTTCTTCCCCCTTCTAAGTAAGAATGAAACATTCACACTTTGGTCTTCCTTTTTCTTGAGCTTTGTGTGGTCTATGAGTTGTGTTGTGAGTATTCTGAGCTTTTGTGTTAAATATCGAGTTTTATTCACTTGGTCAATATTTGTTAGAACTAAATAATTCTCTGAAACTGAGATTGGAAATCCAATATTGCCACCTATTTCATATCAAACCCATATGATACACACACATTCAAAATTAGTATGTAATTTAGTATGAAGTCATTTTTCCCAGGGTTACTTATTAGAAAAATTCAAGCCCCATTCTAAAATTTAAATTATACCTGCTCTAGAACATCTTTGATTTTCTCAATTTAATTTTTTTCTTGAGTAAATCAGAGTTGGCTACCCCACAGTATAAAATTAATTCTTTTTGACATCCAGTTTTTTTAACATAGTATGATTTATTCATTTTATTTTTTATTATTTATATTTTTGCTTTTCTTTAAAAGCAAAGATATTTCCAATAAAGGTGGTGGGCCATATAATTAATGTTATGGAATTATCAACTACAACACAAACTTCAAATCAATTGGTACTATAATTGAAGTTGCAGAGGTCATGATTAATTTGTGATTATAGGAATGAAATGAAATGATAGCATCACATTGAAAGACTCAAAGTTAAGTGAGAAATAAAGCTCGAATAACAACAAAACCTACCATAACCAAATTAAATTGAATTAAATTACATATATATTTTTTCCACTTTATTTTTATAACTACATTGTATTGATACATTGCCCTCATTTACTTTGAATCCAGGGAAGAGGCACTGATGTAGAGAAATCTCTCATTGTTTCTGAGGAATCAGCATATTTTATATCAAATTATTTTAGCAAAAAAAAAATAAATGAAAGGAAGAGCACTATTGCTTTAAGCAACATTTTTTTTTATTTGAATTCTAACATGGAAACATTTTCACCCATATACTAATTTTTTCTTTGATAGCAACCTGATTAGAACATTTTACTCATTAAAAATTCTTAGTGTATTCTTTTATTTGTAGTATATTTTTGTAAAGAATTAAATGAAAAAGTTTTAAATAAAATTAAAATTAGAAATTAATGAAAATTCAAAAGGTTTAACAAAAGAAAAGTTGATTTCTCAGTAAGGCTATAATTAAAAAAGAAGCCTATGAAAATAACAACAAAGTAAATGCATGAAAAAAATTAATTAATAATGATAATACAAATAAAATTAATCTATGAGATAATTCAGTAAACAAAATGCCTCTCATTAAGAATGGAAATATAAGTTCAATTCCAGCAATTCACATAAATCCTGACAAGACAGAAACCTGTAGATCCCTAGGGCTTACTGGTCACCAAAGCCATCCTACTGGTGTGTTCTAAACCTCATCTCAGAAGAGGTTTATAAAAAAGAAATTTTAATTATAGCTTGGCAGATAATACAAATAGGTGAATCCTGTCAACAATATATAGCATTATTAGAAAAATTAGACAACAGAAAACATATTCATAAGAAATAAAAGTTGTCATATCTGACTTAAGACAAAATGAACTCCAGAATGATGTGATACAAATTAAACATGACCTAACTGCATTTTAGTGTTTCTGCATAGAAAATACTAAAGTATGTTTTAGAGAATATCATTATTCTGCTGATACGTATGTCTTGGTCTTCTACTAGAATTCTGGAGACAAAATGAACTAGCCACAGCTCTTTCTATGGGACTAATATAACCATAATTACTGTCCTAGCACAGGAATGTGGGAAATGATAATTAAAGGATCATGTTGCTCATGAATAGGGGTGGAAGAGTCCATGTAAATTCAGCAAATCTTCTAATGCTACACATAGGACAGGAAAGTAATCGGTAAGTGGCTGCCATCCGGCAGCTATCTCCCTTTCTGTGTGAATAAAAGATAATTATACCCCTTTCCCCCAGTAAGGGAACAGAAGAAAAAATCAGAAAAGGGAAACTAACTTTTAAAGAAAAGATACAATAATCCTATTTTGAGAAACAAGACAAATTTAGGTCATTAGAGATTTAGACTTCTCTCAGCTTAGTAACTCTTGATCTGGATAATAAGAAAAAGCTTGATAATCTAGATTGTTTCTGAAATTCTTCCTATTTTCCTATAAACCCATGGGTTGAGATTTCTAAATGACAGCCATGATATATGGTGTGCATGCACACCTAAACATGAGCAAATAAACAGTGTTCACTTGGTATCAATGCATTGGAATGTGCATTTAAATAACAGAAGAAAAGCCTCTTTTATATAGTTTGGCTTTTAGAATTTTCTTAATCATGTTATCTTAGTGAATTAGTGAATAACTTGTGATATACTTTTACTGAAAATCAACAGTTAGTGTCTTTCAACTTTTTCTTAGATATATGAACATCTTCAAAAAGTCAAGTCTTATATTGAATTAAGATATGATCCCCTCAATCAATAAAGAAAAATAATGATAAAATTCAATAAGTAGACGTGAGATATAGAAACAGTTCTATTGTGGAGTATTTTCTTACGTTCATAAGATCCTAAGTTTAGTCCCTAGCAACACACACACACACATAAACACACACACTCACACACACACACACACACACACACACACACACACACACACATACACACACACACACACACATACACACACCAAAGAAATAGTATTAGTAAGCAAGAATCAGTAAAATTTAAATTTTATAGGGCAAGGATTTGGGTCTATTTTAATATTTTTTATATTTCAGCACGAGCAGTAGTTTCCTAGACATAGCAGGCAATAAGTAAATTAATTTTTAATTGAACTAATAAAATGCAAGCTCTTAATTTGATTAATGGTATCTATACAATGTACAATATTAATAAACAACCAACTAAATGAGCAAGTTACAACCATTGTTTCAATATAGTAACTAGTAAATATTAAAATATTATTTGTGTCTTATTCAATTTTTCACTGGAGATTTTATGCAGCAAAAGATAAAAACAATACAGAACAAATACAAAGAAAATAAAATCAAAGAGTAAAACTTCCATTATTTCTCAATAACGATTTTCTACATGAAACATAAACATCAACAGTTTACTATAAATAATTGAATGTATTAGAAATTTCAGTAGATAAAAGATTTAAAATGTCAATTTTATTTCTGAATGTTAGTGCTAAACAAATATTTTGAACATGTATTCTACGTATGATTTACAGAAGCCATAAAAGCATTTTATTTGAAAATAAATTTAACAAATGATATATAGTTTTTACAATAAATAATGAAGTTGCAACAAACAGTATTCTAGAGGATCTAAAAACAAATAGCTAGCTCATGCTTAAAAGTCTTAATATCATGCAATGTCAGTCTTCCTTAGTAAACTAGAATTTAAGTGATAGATAAAAGTCTCTTAATAAATATTCCAATCTATATTTTGGGGTACTTAAAAATGTATAAATATTCAGTATTATATTCCCCCCATGTGTGTGTCCATGCATGTGTATGTGCATATTCATATATTTGAATTCAGGCCTGCACAAGTCACCATGTATATGTGGTGGTCAGAGGACCACTTCAGGTCCCAGCCTTCCACCTTTTTTAAAACAGGGACTCACTGGGTTTTTTTTTTCTGTGTGTATCAGATCAGGTAGCTTTCAAGCTTCCTGAGATCATCATGATCTCACCTCTCATCCCATAATAGGAGCATTGACATTGGAGATATGTGCTCCTTGTTGGCTTTACATGGGTTCTGCATATTCAAACTCAGGTCCTCACACTGAGACTAAAGTTATTTGCCTACTGAGTCATGTCTCCAGCCCATAAGTGGCTCTTGAAGTTATAATAAGATAGTATGACATTGGCATAGAAAGGAATGTTATGGAGGTAATTTAATTGCTTTTTACTGGATTTAAGGACCACTTCACACAAGGAAACATGCCTGTACCTGAAAATCTGGCCATATGGCCAAAGGTGCAAACCTTACAAGCCCTTTAAAGTCCTATTCCTCTACCTTTAAATTAGTGCAATTGTCCCAGTTATCATCAGAATTCCTTGAAGTTCCTTATTAAAGTGGGCAGTGGTTTATGTAAAAACTCACAGCAGGTCAAATGCAGAGAATATGTGACTACTGATTGCTGAAAACAAATGAGAAATTTGTATCATACTCTTCCACAGAGCTATGGGGTCATCATAGAAATGGGGAGTAGGAAAGATTATTTTTTTGGCTTTTATTTATTTATACTCCAGATTTTATTCCCCTTCCTAGTCCACCCTCTGACTGTTCCACATATTCTATGTCCTCTTCACCGTTTTTTCTCCACAAGGATGTCCCTCCCATCCACCCCCAACCTAACCAGACCTCTAAACTCCATGGGACCCCAGTCTCTTGAAGGTTATGTGCATCTTCTCTGACTGAACCCAGACCGCTAGCAGTCCTCTGCTGTATATGTGTTGGGGGCCTCATATCAGCTGGAGTATGCTGCCTGGTTGATGCTCCAGTGTTAGAGATCTCAGTCATCTAGGTTAATTGAGAATGCTGGTCCTCCTACAGGGTCACCCTCATCCTTAGCTTCTTCCAGCCTTTCCCTAATTCAACCACAGGGGTCAACTGCTTCTGTGCATTGGCTGGGTGCAAATATCTGCATTAGACTCTTTCAGTTGATTTTGGGTCTTCTGGAGTGCGGTCATGCTTGGTCCCTTTTTGTGAGTGTTCCATAGCCTCAGTAATAGTGTCAGGCCTTGGGATCTCCCCTTGAGCTAGATCCCACTTTGGGCCTGTCACTGGACCTTCTTTTCCTCTCCATTTCCATCCCTGCAGTTCTTTCAGACAGGAACAAATATGGGTCAGAGATTTGACTGTGGGATGGTAATCCCATTCCTCACTTGATGCCCTGTCTTCCTACTGGAGGTGGCCTCTATAAGTTCTCTCTTCCTACTGTTAGGCATTTCATCTAAGGTCCCTCCCTTTGAGTTCTGAGAGTCTCTTAGCTCCAGGTCTCTGGTACATTCTCGAAGGTCCTCCCACCTCCCACCTCCTGAGGTTTCCTGATTCCATTCCTTCTGCTGGCCCTCAGGGCTTCAGTCCTTTCCCCTCACCCAATACCAGATCAGGTTCCCCTTTCCCCCCTATTTACCCCCTGCCCACTTTCCCTCTCAGATCCCTCCCTCCCCACTTGTGATTTCTTTCTTCTCTCTCCCAAGTAGGATTGAGGAGTTGGAGAAAATTTCCTAAACAGAACCCCAATGGCTCATACTCCACATCTGATAGAGGGCTAATATCCAAAATATATAAAGAATACAAGAATTAAACGCCAAAAATAAAATAAAATAAACCCAATCAAAAATGGGGTTTAGAACGAAACTGAGAATTCTCAACAGAGGAATCTTGAATGGATGAGAAGCACCTAAAGAAATGTTCTAAGTCCTTAGTGATTAGAGAAATGCAAATTAAAACTGCCCTGAGATTCCACCTTATACCAACCAAAATAGCTAGGATCAAAACCTCAGGTGACAAGACATGTTGGTGAGGATGTGGAGAAAGGAACACTCCTCCATCGCTGGTAGGACTGCAAACTGGTACAACCACTCTGGAAATCAATCTGGAGGTTCTTCAGAAAATTGGAAATAGATCTACCTGAAGACTCAGCTATACCACTCTTGAGAATATACTCAAAAGATGCCCCACCAGGCTACAGGCACATATGATCTACTATGTTCATAGTGACCTTATCTGTGATAGCCAGAAGCTGGAAACAAACCAGATGTCCCACGACAGAAGAATTGATACAGAAAATGTGATTCATTTACACAATGGAAAGATTTTTTAAGAGCTAAAAACTGCTGATCATCAGAACAAAACAGTATCATCTGTGCACGACAGAACCACTGCACTGAAGAACAAACCTTTGTTGTTGTCAACACAAGACCTTTAAACAATCAACCAACTGAATATTCTACTATGAAAGTAGATCAGGTCCAAAAGCTCAAAGACCTAATTGTGGAGATATAGACAGTTGATGGTTCTTGGGAAGAGAGAGTCAGTTTTCTTAAGATTGTACCTCTTGATAGGTAGGTTGACCACCATCCAGTGGATTAAACCTATAAGGGATACACAATAAATTATAATTTATGGGTTATCAAATAAAAATAAATAAAACACAAGGATTTATGAATAGATAGCCAATGGTGGGTTTGGAAAGAGTTAAGCAAAGAACTTGGGTATGAACATGATAAAAACACACTGGATAAAAATCTCAAAAAGTTACTTGAAATTATCAATTAAGTTATGTACAATCTGACTAGTAAAATAGAAAGATTTGAGAGAAACACACATACACACATTTGATATATGTATTGCAGAAGATTAGGAAACTAAGAAAACCTTATGATGAGAGTTTTCAACAGAAGCTATTCTGAAATTGAAAAGTGAGATTGAAAACTTGATTCACAAGAGATTCATATAAGGGTTGATCAAATCTGACCTCCCTATAAATGGCCATGCTGTTGGCAAGTTTATTCTGCTTTTACTATTCAAGTTTTAGCTTAAAAAATATTGTTTTCACATGCATTATTTTTCTTCACTCAAAATTGTTAGATGCATGATTTCATTTTTTAATTCAACTGGTTGATTTTATTGGTTATATATATATGAATACATACATATATGTGGGTGTGGGTGTATACATATAATATGTATATATATTGGAATATATGTATTCCAGTATATATATATATATTGGAATATATGTATTCCAGTATATATATATTTATGTACATAGCCACACCCATATATATACATATATGAATATAAATATGAATATATATATATTCCAAGGCAGTGTGTCACAGAAGAGAATCATTATTTTTAAAGTTTACACAATAAAATAAATAATGAAATGGAACATTAATGAGCTGGATTTGGTGATCCAGGAAATTCACACATAAAACTATAGGTAATTACTCACAAGACTGGCAAAAGAAAATATTTTTGCATTTTAGAGTTTTCTTAGAGTTAGTGTTGTTTTTGATGAAATCAAAGACCAAAAGCAACTTGGGAAGAAAAGGTTTGCTTCTCTTCCATATCCTGAATCTTGAATCACAGTCCACTAAGGTAAGCCAAGGCTGCAACTCAGAAAAGTTAGAAACCTGAAATCAGGAGGTGAGGGCTTGCTCCTCGGGGATTGCTCAGCCTGTGTTCTTCTATAACTCTAGAATGCCAGGCAAGGGAAGGCACAACTCACAGTGAACTGGGTCCTCCCCATCAATTGTTAATTAAGATATGCCCTACAGGCTTGCCTATAAAGCTCTATGTCATAGATTCATTTTCTAAAAGAGGTTCTCTCCTCTCAGATGACTATAGCTAATAGCAATTTAACATAAAACCAGCAAACACACCTCTGAAGATTCGGATAGATTTATGTACAAATTTGACTTTTCATGAAAAATCACTATGTTTTAAGACTTTAAGACTTAATTGTCTAGCTGATGTTGCATTTATTTTTAATATATATTTTGTATATATATAAATACATATACATATATAATATCCCCACCCTCTATCACTATCAATCCTAGCATCTCAGGTTTATTGACCCCTTCCAAAGATTCTGTAGTGCCCTCCACCTTTTTTTTTCATAAGAATATTAAAAAACTTTTCTCTTGACTTTCAAAGCTCTGCCACCTAAAAGTTACTCAGTAAATTTAGCCTTTGTTCTTTATGAGATTATTTGTATCTTCTTTCATAAGTAATTCACAGCAAAATCCATAAAAATAATCATTAAAGTATTGCTTATTCCTTCTTTTACCTAATGATATTTTTAAGAAAAATAAAAGCAATGAAATTCATAATGAATACTCACCTGTGATGAATTTATTATAGTGTAGAAAACTGAAGCCATAGCATTTTTACACAATAAAAATGATTAAAATATCAGTAACACATATTTACATATATGCATATGTCAATAGAGGCTCAGGATTTATAGGCAGTTTTGAAATCATTTAATATAAAATGATGGAATATAACTAATTTAAAAAAGCATACACTTATTAAAAAAATGAACTTTTGAATGTGTAAGAATATGTTTACCTAGACAAAAAAATTTTCTAAACCCTAATTAAGTTAGCTTCTTCAGATCTCATTTTGCCTATTTGCAATGAATCAGTGCACCTAGAAGGATAGTGAAAATTTCACAATCTGTTAGGTATTAAAACATAAATGAAGATGAACTTGTATGCACAGTTTCAACAAACTATTAGGTGCTTGTATATAGACTGCTTTGATAGCTGTCAGCTTCAGAATTCATGCAGTTGTCTGAGATTTGGCAGGTAAGTCCTGTTGTGGCATTTCCACCATACTCGAGAGTGAAACAAAACAGTCAACTGGCAGTTCAGAAGACAGTAATTTTAAGAAGTCCAATTAATACTCTAGTTGCCAAATAACACATCCTGATGAAGACAAGTCTTGGTGACATTTTACAGATACATTATCTAAAAGGAAGCCCAACCTCATGCCAGCCTTCTGCAGAGCTCCAACTCTCCCAGGATCTGTGTTATTTCAGAAACTTTGGCAAATGTAGGAGTGAAGTCAGTCTTCCCTCTTGAAGAGTATTGCACAAGCCTTAGCAACACTCATTTGACACTGTACTAGTTTAATGTACCTTAGCTTTGAATAGGATTTAAAGACACAACAACATATTAAGTTAATCTAAATCTGTATGTTCCAGTGCAAATTTCATGTGGATTAATCACACAGAAGACAACTCTTTAAGAATGCAGAATACATTTACATAAAATAAGAAAGCCAGTCCTCATACAAGGAGATTAATTAAGTAATGAGGTGTTCATTTTTCTTTTTTTCTTTTCTTTTTTATTAGTAATTAGGTTACAAGAAACAATACGAGAGAGGTACATTCCAGGGTGAAATATGGCCTTCCAAACAGAAGAGAGGTCCAGCCTCTGATGGACTGAACTTCAAGCAGCTGTGTGCAAGCATATTTATTGATTGTCATACAAAACTTTTTTGGAGCAAAACAAGTTCTTCAAAACCAATACCTAGGTCTGATCTACACACTTGTTGAAGGAACATCTCTCACCTTTGCAATTTTTGTCTCTATTTGCACTCTTTGCAATACTCAATTATCTAAGACATTCCTGGTTTGCCAACACTATCTTGTGATGAAAGTCATGTAAAGGTTATAAAGTACTCTCTGAAAAACAACTCTGTAGATCACAGAATACAATTATTGTTTTCTACAATGATTTCTTCAAGGTCTAAGTACTTCCAAAAATGTTACTTTCTTATGTTTACCCTACATACAATGTCTCTGCTAATTTTTCCTTCTACACATTGGAAAAATGAAAAACATTTAAACTGTGGAATTTTACCTTCTCTGCTCTTCAGTAGTCATCTAACCTGTAGAATAATGGATCATTAGAAAAAATCTGTACCATTGAGACACATTTTGTCTTCATCTTTCATGTATTTATTACAACTTCTTTATAATAACATAATATTTGTAGTCATTTTGTTGGATAAAATAATTTAGAATTTTTGTACAGTATCTATTGAGTGGAATTTTAAGGAGTCGATCTCATACAAAGTGAGAGATTCATGACGACCATATGGAAATTGTGGAAGGATGAATAAATGTTATCAGAGGGTGTTAAAACACAGCCTCATAATTGCAGGAAGCTTGGATGCACAGTTGAAAAGTAGGGCCACTTTGATTAACCTTGTATAGTAGGGTGACAACAGGTAATAATTATGTTGTATATCTTGAAAACTTGTAAGAAATAACATACTACTTTTACTAATATATGCCAATGTTTGAAAAATTAGATATATTAAAATATTTTTAATGATTACAAAATGTGTATATATATCAAAACAACATAATGGAATACAATGAATTTGCCAACTTCCATGTTTTTTATTTGTTAGTTAAATTGAATTAAGAATAACATTCTCTAGAAAATTCTTAAGTTTCAAATAACAGTTGCACCTGCAAATGTAGGTTTACTGGTGGTATTTTTTATTACAAAACCACTGCTAAGAATTCATTTCTGGTTTCTTGGCACAAGAGGATTCAAGAAATTCAAGGTCATACCATATAAATATCTCAAATTTAAAAATTAGATGTTGGATAATTAGAAAAAATGTTGAGTACGAAACAAACTTCATAAAAGATCAATATATGAGTCAAAGATAATTCATAGACTACAAATTTAGTGAGCTCTAATTTAGTTGTGATGTACTATCTGGAAATCAATAAAAGATGTAAAAAACCATAGCTGAGAAAAATTCAATTTAATTTTTGCTTTAAGGAAATGTTTATATCAACTCACATTTACTGCAAATATTCAAATTTATTGTTATTTCTCCAAGAAAAAGTAACATTTCTATGTAAATTGCTTCTGAGATGTTTTAAGATCTTTGTTAAAAATAAGAGTAGTAGATTATAACAACTAAAAATCTCTTTAAAGTGAATTTTAGAGGAGAGGTATTCAAAATACTATTTTAAAGACATATCAACAACTTTGGTTCATTGTTATTGTGGGTCCCATTTTAACCTTTCAGTTTCTAAGTAGTCATCAGTATTCATGGGAGGAGAGAATATTAGTGTTAGACTCTGGAGGAAAGTAAAGAATTTTGGGCATGTCTGCATATCTAGAACATATCCATGGGTGCTATCTTATCACTGGCTAACAAGAATGAAGATATGCAGAAAGAGGTTTCTTAGACATTGGGAGGTCGTCATAAATTCTAACAATAAGCCAAAGCCACATTATTCTGCAAATTATGTTTGGAGCATTATGTTTTATATGAGAAATGTGACAATTCTCACTGGTTTTTAGGAACAACTATGAATAGCAGTGAAAATGCATACATACACAATGACTTCTGCCTCAATGGCAATTTAAACAATTGGTTGTCATGGCTTTGCCTATATTCCTAGATATCTACAGGCACCAAGAGCATCAAGGTGAGACTCCTGCCCTCATTCCACAATCTCCAGCCTGCCAGACTTTCATAGGGCATACTCAGTAGCAGTGAACAAGCCCTGTTCTCTGAGTTCCATCTTCCAGCCACAGCCCTGCCTACATTCCTAGACACCTGCTGGCAACCCATCCTCCCCACATGTCACCCTGGGGTATGCTCATCAGCTGTGATCTCTGCCTCAATTTCCTGAGGTCGGTTTTCCTGCCCATGGCTCTAACTGAATTTAGGAAGGCCTGCTAGTGCTGGGGACAATCAGTCCCAATAAAACATTCTCAAAAGCTGCAAACTGTACCCAGACTGTGCCCCACTATTTTCCTTCCAGCTTACAACCCTCTCTGCATTCTTGGAGGCCTGCCAACAACAGGGACAACCATATGGCTGATGGTTAACATAAGAACACAATCATTAAGACTTAGGGCAATATGTCATTACCCAGAACCCAGCTATCATAATACAGCAAGCCCTGGTATATCATAACATAGCTGAAGAACAAGAAAATGACCTTAATATAAATCATGTGAAGATAATAGAAGCCTTTAAAAAGGAAATGAAAAAAAATCACTTAAAAAATACAGGAGAATACAAATAAACAGGTGAAGGAAATAAATAAAATAGTCTAAGAAATAAAAATGGAAATAGAAACAATAAAGAAAATACAAACTGAGGGAATATTAGGGATAGAAAACCTAGGAAAGACAATAGGAATTACAGATACAAGCAGCACTAACAGAACACAAGAAATACAAGAGACAATCTCAGACAAAGAAGATACAATAGAAGAAATAGATATATCAGTCAAGGAAAATGTTAAATCTAAAAAGTTTCTGGAATAAAACCTCCAGGAAATCTGGTACTCTGAAAACACCAATCCTAACAATAATGAGAATAAAAGAAGAAGATTTCTTATATCTAAGATACAGAAAATATTTTCAAATAAATCACTGAAGAAAAACTTCCCCACCATAAAGAAAAGGATACCTATAAACATAAAAGAAACTTACAGAATACCAAATACATAGGATCACAGAGAAAATCCTTCTATGACATAATAATCAATAGAATAAATACACAGAACAAATAAAGTATTAAATGCTATGAAAGAAAAGACCAAGCAACATATAAAGGCAGACCTATCAGAATTACACCAGACTTCTCAACAGAGACTCAAAAGGCCAGAATGACTTGAGCAGATGAGACACAGATGTGAGTACAGACAACTATACCCAGCAACATTTCCAATCAACCCAACATTTTGTGGCATACAAGAAACCCACCTCTATGACAAAGACAAACACTACCTCAGAGTAAAAGGCTGGAAAAGAATTTTTCAAGCAAATGGTCCCAAGAAACAAACTGGAGTAGCCATTCTGATATCAAATAAAATCGACTTTCAACCTGAAGTGTTCAAAAAAGATAAGGAGGGACACTTCATACTCATCAAAGGTAAAATCTACCAAGATGAACTCTCAATTCTAAATTTCCATGCTCCAAATGCATGGAAAATGGACAAATCATAGAAATACAAACTAAACAAAGACACAGTGAAATTAACAGAAGTTATAAAATGCCAGGCGGTGGTGGCGCACGCCTTTAATCCCAGCACTTGGGAGGCAGAGGCAGGCGGATTTCTGAGTTCGAGGCCAGCCTGGTCTACAGAGTGAGTTCCAGGACAGCCAGGGCTATATGGAGAAACCCTGTCTCAAAAAACCACACACAAAAAAAGAAGTTATAAAACAAATGGATTTAAGAGATATCTATAGAACAATTCATCCTAAAACAAAAGAATATACCTACTTCTCAGTACCTCATGATACCTTCTCCAAAATTGACCATATAATCAGTCACAAAACAGGCCTCAACAGATACAAAAAGATTGAAATAATTCCTTGCATCCTATCAAATCATCATGGACTAAGACTGGTTCTCAATAACAACATAAACAATAGAAAGCCCACATACATGTGGAAGCTTAACAATACTCTACTCAATGATAACTTGGTCAAGGAAGAAATAAAAAAAAAAATTAAAAGGAAGAAATAAAGGAATAGATTAAAAACTTTCTAATACTTAATGAAAATGAAGCCACAACATACCCAAACTTATGGGACACAATGAAAGCAGTCCTAAGAGGAAAACTCATAGCTCTGAGTGCCTCCAAAAAGAAACTGGAGAGAACACATACCAGCAATTTGACAGCATACCTGAAAGCTCTAGAACAAAAAGAAGCAAATTCACCCAAGTGGAGTCAACAGCAAGAAATAATCAAACTCAGGGCTGAAATCAACCAAGTGGAAACAAAATGAACTATACAAAGAATCATACAAACCAGGAGCTGGTTCTTTGAGAAAATCAACAAGATAGATAAACCCTTAGACAGATTAACTAGAGGGTCCAGAGACAGTATCCTAATTAACAAGATCAGAAATGAAGGAGACATAACAACAGACACTGAGGAAATCCAGAAAATCATGAAATCCTACTACAAAAGCCTATACTCAACAAAACTGGAAAACCTGGATGAAATGGACAATTTTCTAGACAGATACCAGGTACCAAAGTTAAATAAAGATCAGATAAAGGATCTAAATAGTCCCATATCCTTTAACAAAATAGAAACAGTCATTAATAGTCTCCCAACTGAAAAATGCCCCGGACCAGATGGGTTTAGTGCAGAGTTTTATCAGACCTTCAAAGAAGACCTAATACCAATACTCTTCAAACTATTCCACAAAATAGAAACAGAAGGTACTCTACCCAATTCATTCTATGAAGCCACAATTACTCTGATAGCTAAATCACACAAAGATCTAACAAAGAAAGAAAACTTCAGACAATTTCCCTTATGAATATCGATGCAAAAAATAATAAAATTCTTGAAAAGCGAATCCAAGAACACATCAAAATGATCATCCATCATAATCAAGTAGGCTTCATCCCAAGGATGCAGAAATGGTTCAATATAGGAAAATATGTCTACAAAACCAACTATATAAACAAACTCAAAGAAAAAAACATATGATCATCTCATTAGATGCTGAGAAAGCATTTGACAAAATCCAACACCCCTTCATGACAAAAGTCCCAGAAAGATCACGAATTCAAAGCCCATACTTAAAACTGTAAAAGCATTATACAGCAAACCAGTAGCCAACATCAAACTAAATGGAGAGAAACTTGAAGTATTCCCACTAAAATCAGAGAATAGACAAGGCTACCCACTCTCTCCCTACCTATTCAATATTGTACTTTAAGTCCTAGCCAGAGCAATTAGACAACAAAAAGAGATCAAAGGAATATGAATTGGAAAGGAAGAAATCAAATTATCACTATTTGAAGATGATGTGATAGTATACTTAAGTGATCCCCAAAAATTCTAACAGAACTCCTAAACCTGATAAAGAACTTAAGCAAAGTAGCTGGATATAAAATTAACTCAAGCAATTCAGTGGCCTTCCTCTACAAAAAGGATAAACAGGCTGAGAAAGAAATTAGGGAAAGAACAGCCTTCACAATTGTCACAAATAAAGTAAAATAACTTTGTATGACTCTAACTAAGCAATTAAAAGATCTGTTTGACAAGAACTTCAAGTCTCTGAAAAAGGAAATCAAAGATCTCAGAAGATGGAAAGATCTCCCATGCTCATGGATTGGCAGGATTAGTATTGTAAAAATGGATACCTTGCCAAAAGCAATCTACAGATTCAATGCAAACCCTATCAAAATTCCAACTCAATTTTTCACAGACTTGGAAAGAACAGTTTGCAAATACATCTGGAATAATAAAAAACTTAGGATAGTGAAAACTATTCTCAACAATAAAGGAACCTCTGGTGGAATCACCATCTCAGACTTTAAGCTGTACTACAGAGCAATTGTGACAAAAACTGCATGGTATTGGTACAATGAGAGGCAGGTGGATCAATGGAATAGAAAAAAAGTCTCAGAAATGAACCCACTCACATATGGTCACTTGATCTTTGACAAAGGAGCTAAAACCATCCAGTAGAAAAAAAGACAGCATTTTCAACAAATGGTGCTGGCTCAACTGGCAGTTAGCATGTAGAAGAATGCAAATCAATCCATTCCTATCTCCTTGTACAAAGCTCAAGTCCAAGTAGATCAAGGACCTCCACATAAAACCAGATACAATGAAGCTAATAGAAAAGAAAGTGGGGAAGAGCCTTGTGAACATGGGCACAACGGAAAATTTCCTGAACAGAACATCAATAGCTTATGCTTCAAGATCAAGAATTAACAAATGGGACCTCATAAAGTTGCAAAGTTTCTGTAAGGCAAAGGACACTCTCAATAAGATAAAACAACAAGTAACAGATTGGGAAAAGATCTTTACCAATCCTGTATCCAATAGAGGTCTAATATTCAATATCTACAAAGAACTCAAGAAGTTAGACTCCAGAGAAACAAATAACCCTATTTAAAAAAATGGTACAGAGCTAAATAAAGAGTTCTAAACTGGTGAACATCAAATAGCCGAGAAGCACCTAAAGAAATTTTCAACATACTTAGTCATCAGGCAATTGCAAATCAAAACAATCCTGTGATTCCACCTCATACCAGTCAGAAAGGCTAGGATAAAAAACTCAGGTGACAGCAGTTGCTGTTGTGGTTGTAGAGAAAGAATATTCCTTCACTCCTGGTGTGATTGCAAGTTGGTACAACCACTCTGGAAATCAGGTGGTGGTTCCTCAGGAAATTGGACATAGTACTGCCAGAGGACCCAGCTATACCACTCCTGGGCATATACCCAGAAGGTGCTCAAACATGTAATAAGGACACATGCTCCATTATATTAATAGCAGCCTTATTTATAATAGCCAGAAGCTGGAAAGAACTCAGATGTTATTCAACAGCGGAATGGAAACAGAAAATATGGTACATTTACATAAT
This sequence comes from Mastomys coucha, assembly GCF_008632895.1. Lineage (NCBI taxonomy): Eukaryota > Metazoa > Chordata > Mammalia > Rodentia > Muridae > Mastomys > Mastomys coucha. The sequence goes on along the minus strand of NW_022196905.1, from coordinate 48,833,239 downwards.
GGAGTAGCACTCAGCTATTAAAAACAATGAATTCATGAAGTTCTTAAGCAAATGGATGCAACTAGAAAATATCATCCTGAGTGATGTAAACCAATCACAAAAGAACACACATGGTATGCACTCACTGATAAGTGGATATTAGCCCAGAAGCTCGGAATACCAAAGATAAAATCCACAAACCACAAGAAACTCAAGAAGAAGAAAGACCAAAGTTTGGATACTTGTGTCCTTCTTATAAGGAGAACAAAATACTCATGGACAGAGTTGCAGAGACAATGGGTAGAGTAGCAACCAAAAGAAGGACAATCCAGAAACTGCTGTACCTGGGAATCCTTCCCATATTCAATCACCAAACCTAGACACTACTGTGGATGCCAGCAAGTGCTGGCTGACAAGAGCCTGATATAGCTGTCTCGTGAGAGGCTCTGACAGTACTCAAATAATACAGTAGAGGGTTATAGCCATCCATTAGACAGAGTATAGGGACCCCAATGAAGGAGCTAGAGAAAGAACCCAAGAAGCTGAAGGAATTTGCTGCCCCTTAGGAAGCACAACAATATGAACTAACTAGTACCCTCAAAGTGCCCAGGGACTAAACCACTAAGCAAAGAGTAGACCTGGTGGTTCTCTTGGCCACCACTGCATATGTAGCAGAGGATAACCTAGTTGGTCATCAATGGGAGGAGAGGCCCTTGGTCCTGTGAAGGTTCTATGCTCCAGTGTAGGGGAATACCAGGGCCAGGAAGTGGGAGAGGGTGGTTTGGTGATCCGGGGGGCATAGGGAAGAATAGGGTGCTTTTTCTGATAGTAAAACTGGAAAGAGGATGTCCTTTGAAGAGTAAATAAAGAAAATATCTTGTAAAAATAAATAAATAGGGCTGGTGAGATCACTCAGCGGGGAAGAGCACCGACTGCTCTTTGGAAGGTCATGAGTTCAAATCCCAGCAACCACATGGTGGCTCACAACCACCCATAATGAGATCTGACATCCTCGTCTGGTGTGTCTGAAGACAGCTGCAGTGTACTCACATATAATAAATAAATAAATCTTAAATATAAATAAATATTAAACAATATAAAAGTATTTCAATAATCATTGATGGAAAAAATGAGATATTCCATGACAAACTCAAATTTAAATAATGTCTATCCACAATTCCAGCCCTACAGAAGATTATAGAAGAAAACTATACCCAAGAAATCACAAGAAATAAATAATTCCACAAGAGTAAAACCAAAATAAGGGAAACACACACATACACACACCACTACTACTACTACCACCACCAAGATCTAAAAGATCATTATTGGTCATTAATATCTCTCAATGTCAATGGATTTGATTACCCAATAAAAAGATACAGGCTAACTGTAAAAGCTAACTTTTATTCACCAGATTCAGTTTTTGTCTTAGGGACTTACTGTTGAATAAGCTCACCCTTTCTAACTCTTTCTGAATTCTACCAGGCTGCTTCAACTCAGCTGTTCTGCCTCAAACTCATCTCCAAGCTGGCTCCTTCACATTCTTTGGCATGGCTACTTCCTTCTCCAAACTGAATTTACCTATATTGTTTAGGATTAAATGTGTGTATTAAGATCATGACTGTATTCTAGATATATCATAGTGTAATCCATGGTTTATCTGCATTCTAGTTGGATCACATAGATTTAGAAAGTCTTTGGATGTGGTCTCTTGCTAGAGCAACAATGTCCTTGGAATAAAATTCCTCTACAACTAAAGAACAACTAGAAATTATTATCTTCCAATAACCTCTTTATGTAGCTCATTCTGAGTTAAAAGTTGCCAATAAAATGGCCTCACATAGCACCTTAGAAGGACAAGAGAAGAATCATTCTAATCAAGAATTTATAAACAAACTCATGCACAACAAACATTGTGTTCAAAGTAGCTTCCAGGTGATATTCTTGAGTATTATGAGTGAGGTATGATAACTTCCTTGTAGTTCTTTAGATTTACAATTTTAAGGCACAGATGCACTCTTGACATTCACATAATTCAGTGATCTCAACTATGATGATATCTGAAACCATTTGTCCTATCCTCAACTAGCCTTCTCGATAACTATACAAAATATACTTTCTACTTTATAAGGATATTATAATTTGAAAAACAGAGCTCATGTGTTATGTAGAGTATCTTCACTGATGCAGCTAGGCTGCCTTGACATCCTTAGAAAGCCCCATTCTATCATTGTCATTGACCGACTGACCAAATTCCTGGTAGAACTATGGAAAAATAAAAATGAAACATCTATATTATTTGTCACTTTCAATATTGATGCTTTATTACTATATGATAACCAAGAGATTAGGTTTGGAATAGAAAATAAAATGATAGGAAAAAATTATTATAAGAGATTGGTAGGTTGTTGGTACAAGTTCTATAATGGTAAAGCATTCAATAAAATAGTCAACTTAATGAAGTTATAGCTTCACGAAAGAAGTTTTCCAAAAGATGTTGGAAGCATTTGGTGTTTGCCCTAGACTATATATAGCAAGGTATTATTAGAAAATAAGCCCAGAAAAAAATTGGTTGTTTTCAAGCAAGTAAGAAAGGAAAGATGACTTATGGTTAGGGTTTTACAATAGAAATGTCAAAGTTTTCACCCTAAACATTAAAATTTTAAATAAAATTGGTTTTTGATGTTGTAAAGGCAAATTAAAATTGTTAATCTAGCAAATAAAAGTTTATCTTTCACTTTCATTGATAAAGACTTTTGGCAATCAAGGTCATCTACAAATAAATCTCTTCAAATTAATGAGGGTAACAATAGTAAGAACTGGCTGTTCTACTTAAGTGTTTATAAAGACTCACAATTAAGTTGATGAAACAGTCTAGACATATTGAAGAAAAGAACCTTAGATTTAAGATCTAATTAGATCTAAGATCAATGTCTAGGAAATAAATAATGATGGTGAAAGAACTCTTTGCATGGTGGTGAACATGGAATTAAAAATAAGCAAATATCTAGAAGCCAGGTAAGTTTATGAGACTTAATATATTAGCAAAGATCCTAATTCTAAGAGCAGAGTTTGCACTGGAGTTTGGGTTAATCCAACCTACTGTATCAGTATAAAAGAATCTTTAGACACAAACCCCCCAGCTCCATTGGTCCTTTCTCTAACTCCTTCACTGGGGACCATGTACTCAGTTCAATGGATGTCTGTGAGCCTCTACATCTGTATTAGTCAGGTATTGTCAGAGCCTCTCAGAAGATAGCTATATTTAGGCTGGCTTGCCCTTCCTTCAGTCTCTGCTCCATAGTTAAAAGTATGAATATAAATGTGACTATACAAAAATGTTAAAATTTCTCAAACTTTGTATACACCATAGTCATTAACATTATTAAGACCATATCTTTGGTAGAGAAGCTGATAGAAAAGAAAATTAACACATATGTACATGAAGATCTTATATGTATAAACAATGGTAGTATACGATATATTCAGAGTGTAATGGCTCCTAATTGAGCTTCTGTGCTTTTGAATTGAAATAGTATATGATTCAGAATCCAATCTACTAGTTTCCACAGAGGATGCACAGAGTAGTAAAGATCAATCATTTGAAGTGAGTGGAATGACAGCTCACAACTGAAACTTGAACAAATGAATAAATATATTTAACAGCCTATATAAAACACTGAGGCTAACATTTGTGGTAGGCTGAGCCATTTTGCATATTGCTAAAAGTATTTCAATTAGAATTGCCATGTGTACTTTCACAGCCTTCCTGTTGGATCAACTAGTAAAGGAAATGTAAGGAAATGTCTAACCATTTTTGATCAATAAGAATGAAGCATTTCTTTCATAGATTTATGACATAAAATTGAATATACTATAAATGCTAAGAACCACAAATATGTTGGAAAATTATGATGTTGGCATCTATAAAGAAGTAACTGGGTCTATTGTGGAAAAAGTATGATAAGCTAGTGTTTATTATAGACAAATACAGGTGTAACTAGTTGAAATTGCTACTAAAGACTATGTATACTTATGAAAAAAATTTACTTTGTGGAGAGAATTATACTCTAAATTTTAGAAAATGAATGCATAAGAATTAATCTGTAGGATGATGATGGTGTGTGTGTGGGTGTGGGTATGGGTGGGTGTGGGTGTGTGTACAAGGGAGATGTATTGGGAAATAATTCAAGTCATGAAACAAAATGAAACTTTTTTACAAGTATAAAACTTGCATTTGAAATCTGGAAACCTCTAGTTAATAAGTCAATTTTAAAACAAAGCCTTTTCAAAAGAGTTCAAATAATATTATCCTGTCTGTTAACAATATCATTCCCTGAAGACATGAAATTATTATATGAAAATTGAAATACACTGCATAAGACACTGATCTATAAATCATTATTCATGGAGGCAGCAAAGGTATACAAAACAGCACAGGCTATGTCTATTGCTGCTTTATTCAGCATAACTTCATGACAAGACTCTATGCCTGCAGTCACACAGAAAATCTCAAACTAACTAGGAAACATCCTCACTGCTGGCTAACTTTTGAAAAGCCTAAGGACTTTTAAGAAACACAGGACCTCAGTGGTCTTACTCAGCATTGACCTGTGTATGAAGCAATACCTACATACTATCCAGCGTGTGTCTTCTACTACCACCATTAATGCTTAACTAACTTTTTTCTGATTGCATTTGAGGCTTGCTCCACAGGATGGAATTTCTTGCCTAATATTTTGTAGTGTTGGTTCAAAACTCATGGCTGGGAAGTCACAGGTCCTAGGGGAAAAAATCTGCTTTTATTATTCATATATATCACCATGACTTAAAATTTTCTTTTAAATATGTTTCCATACATGCGTTGTCCCAATCTTCTGTTAATATCGTTTCTTTTTGAGATGGACTGTAGTCAATGGAAAGATGCATAAACTCTCAAATTTAATTTATCATGCAAATCCATCCCATTCGATAAATCCCTGTCTCACCTTATACAGATTTTGTATAATGATGAAATGACTCTCTTCCTTCCTTTCTATAAATTTTATATATATATATATATATATATATATATATATATATATATATATATATGCAATCATTGTCAGCTTATATATAAAAAAAATAAAAAATATACAAGCTCCCCAAATCTGGCTTCTGATGTCTCCTTTCTGTAATATTTCACAGTACTTTAGCAGATTTACCACAATTAAAGAATGGATATCCCCATACTACTAGTGCCTAAAGCTTTTATTTAGTTTATATTGGCTGTCCTTTGGGCTGTTGTCCTTTGCGAGTTGTAAGATCTTACCTTAGATTTGGTCAGCATGACATTAGAGGATACTACCTAGTGTAAGTGTAAGAATTAAAAATAATAATAATAAAGCATTTTAGGGTACTGATCTGATATTTTGAATAGCACCTCTTAATTTATCTGTTTTTCTGGTAAACAGGTGATTTTATACTTCCAGCCACAAAGGATTTGGAGGAGGTGGGGGAATAAAAACCTAAAGTTTACCTACCTGCATGCTGGCCTACTTGCTTCTCTGGCAGTTTCAGATGGAGGGCTCCCAGGGAATGCTTGCTGAAGTTGTAGGCACAGATAACAGGATAAATGAAAGCAAAGAAGGTAGGTGAAGAAATATTGTGTGTTCCACTCAAGAAAAAGACTAGAAGGAATAGTCCAATCTAAAAATGCTAACCCGACCTGGAAAACACAAGGAGTATATAATCCCCGATTGTTAAATCCAGGAAGCAGAAGCAAACAAACACATGCACTCACACACACACACACACACACACACACACACACACACACACACACACACGAACAACAAATTAACAAGAATAAGCAAATACCACTTATTGATATCCACCATCATCAACAGTATCAATTCCCCAATAAAGAAACACAGACTAACAGAATAGATATTAAGAAAAATTAGTGTTTCATCATTGAATAAAAAATGCTGAAAAGTTTTCAAGGACAGGCTGAGAATTTATTTTTAAAAACTTAAAAACAGACTTCTGTGATACCTTATTTATAAAAGTTCTTTATTTTTCAGTTGATAATGTTCTTAAGTATCAATCATGTTCTGTTCTCCAATGTTCTTGTTAAATAAAAAATTTATTGGTTTATATGAGTAGATTAAAATTGGCAGAAGGAAAAAAGAATATAGGTTGGTTAAGCATCCAATATTAACATTAATATCCCATAGATAAAAATTAAGGGTAAAATCTAGATAATTACAGAACCACGTTAAATAATTCATAAACTCAGAAATGCTCTACAAAGTGCACATCCCTAATTTAAGTTCATTATACTAGTTGTACTTTTAATGTGTCATCTTTAAGAACATTTTTAATCAACAGTTTATTAAAACAATATTCTACTAGCTATACTTTATTTCTGAAATTTAAAATTTTAATATGACACATATTAATCTATGTTGCAATACCAATTATAATGAAGCACTCTACTCCTGACATTTGCTTATTCATTATATCCTATTTCATAGGATGATTTCTCATAAGTGCCATGATTTGGCATGAAGGATACTGTGAGGTATGTCCAAATATGTCACTTGTTGCTGTCCATGTTTCTGTGATTACAGGACCATTGACGATTCAGGATGTTAGGAATTATATAGTAATTTGATGTTTCTTGCAATGTATATGTCTGTAGTTCTTAACTTACACAATGAGCAATCATTTGACAATTGAGAAGCTAAGATGAAGGTGATAATACACATTATAGAAGTTCAAAGAGGTAAGAAAAATAAATGCACTCACACAAACAAACAGATACTCTCACTGTCTCTCACACACATTCTTACACATACATACACAGAACATCCATTCATCAGTGATGGAAAAAAACTTTTTTGTCAAGTCATATTTTATTTTGTTTTAACGCAGTAGCTAAACCTGTGCAAAGCAATGCAGTGAAGCAAAGAGATTTGGAATTCAGAAACCTTAACTGTGTATTAAAAAAACAGCCCCTTAGGATGAACAACAATATGAACTAACTAGTACCCTCAAAGCTCTCAGGGACTAAAACTCCAACCAAAGAGTACACATGAAGAGACTTGTGATTCCAGTAGCATATGTATAGCAGAGGATGGCCTTGTTGGTCATCAGTGGGAGGAGAGGTCCTCGGCCCTATGAAGGTTCTATGCCCCAAATGCCAAGGCCAGTAAGCAGGAAAGGGTGGGATGGTGAGCAGGTGAAGTGGGGAAGGAGGAGGAAACAGGGGTTTGTTTTAGTTTTTGTTTATTTTTTTTGGAGGGGAACCTTAGAAAGGAGATATTGTAAATAAAGAAAATATCTAATAAAAAATAGAAAAAAAAACCAATTCTGACTCAACAACTGCACAACAAGACCAAAAGCAACTTAGTGTTTTTAAATAAGAGCTTAAATTTTGTGGTAGGCTCTATTCAATTCTATCCGGAGCTGGACAACACTCACATGTCATGCCTTGGGAAGATTCTCATTTAAAAGAGGAAGAATACTAAAGGTTAAGAGGTTAAATGAGGATCAAGGTGAAGGAATGGAAGTGAGGACTCTTAATGATTCCCAGAAGAAACCCCATTTTGGAAAGGAGTAACAGTTTCTGAAAAATTTAGTATTTAATTCAGAATGTATATTTCTATGTATTTTTCAATTGTTTAAATTTTTGTCTACATTGGAATACTCGAAACATTTATGGTACTTCAGTCATAATATTAGAAATCTGAAATCAATCAAGGCATCAAGGACATACATATATATATATATGTACATACTCACAAATGGTCTATACTGTTTTAAAAATTCAATGACAAATAATAAGCATAAAAGTAGAAGATAATGTATGACCTCAGTTCCATGCATTTCATGATGTACCATTAAAAACTTGTCTTTGAAAACAAGGAGGAAGTGGAAAGTGAAATGACCACGATGGATCATGGGAACCACTGTTCATGTTCTCATTCTATTTTTTATTGGATATTTTATTTATTTAAATTTCAAATGTTATCCCTTTCCCAATTCCCTACCCCAGAAAACCCTATCCCATTCCACCTCCTCCTGCATTAGCTTCTTTGAGCTTGAAAAATAGTTGTGACCACGGGTCTTCAGTATTCTCTGAGCTCCCAGGAGGGAGAGAATTTGGAGAGGTTTCAGTAGTTGAAGGAGCTGATGGATTCTCAAACCATTTCCAGATTTTTAAAAGATCCATCCTTATACTTCTGCTCCTCTAGAGCCACTCTGGTTACCAATTTTGTATTAGTCAGGGTCCTCTAGAGTCACAGAACTTATGGTAGTCTGTATGTAGTAAAGGAATTTATTGATGACTTACAGTCTGTAGTCTGACTCCCAACAATCAACTCCCAACAATGGCCAGCAGCAGCTGTGAATGGAAGTCCAAGGATCCAGCAGTTACTCAGTCCCACAAGGCAAGCAGATGAAGCAGAGAGGGCCTTCCTTCTTCCAATGTCCTTATATAGGTCTCTAGCAAAAGGTGTGGCCCAGATTAAAGGTGTGTGCCTCCACACCTTTAATCCCAGATGACCTTGCTTGAACTTGTAGATCTTCCAGTCTTAATCTTCTAGGATTCATAGCCACTACACCTCAAGATCTCCATGCCAAGATTCAGGTCAGAAACTTGTATCTCTCAGGCTCCAGATTAGGGCCAGGCGAGCCTTCTAATTCTGGATTGTAGTTCATTTCAGATATAGTCAAGTTGACAACCAAAATAGCCACTACAGGGGGTATGACCCCACCCACCCACCCAGCTCCTGCATCACTGCTCTGGCATCCCCCTGCACTGGGGCATCAAGCCTTCATAAGGCCAAGGGCCTCTTCTCCCATAGATCCCTGACAAGGTCATCCTCTGCTACATATACTACATATATGGCTGGAGCCATGGGTCCCTCCTTGGTTTGTAGTTTAGAAACTGGGAGCTCTGGTTGGTTGATATTGTTTTTCTTCCTATGGGGTTGCAAACCTCTTCAGCTCCTTAGGTCCTTCCTCTAACTCCTCCATTGGGGTTCCAGTGATCAGTTCAATGGTTGGCTGCGAGCATCCACCTCAGTATATATCATAGTCTGGTAGAGCCTCTCAGGAGCCTCTCAGGGTTCTATCAAAACGCACTTTTTGGCCTCCAGAATAGTGTCTGGGTTTGGTAACTGTATATGTGATGGATCCCCGGGTTGGACAGTCTCATGTTCTCTTTCTTTGTTATAATTTCAATACTCTGTTTTGTTTAGAAAGTATGTTTATCATTTCAGTGCCTTTACCCTTATATGCACAGTCCTTTGGATTCCTCTATCTTAATTTTAACTTCTTAGAAAGTAAAAACAATAAGTAAATAAGTTTGTCTTTTATTGACTTTGTGTCCTTGTGTAATTTGCTAAATTTTGTGAGTCTATATTTATGTCATCGATTAGACTGTTTTGGTAAAATATAACTGTATTAAAGATTAATTAACTATTAAATAATTGTCACAAAGATTAACAAGTAGCAAAATGCTCAATAAATAACAGCAGCAGTTCAGAAATTTAAAAGGTTACTTGAAGTATAAATATATTTAAAACCTTGGTTTTCAGTGACGCTAATAGTTTAAATTCAAATGGAGTAGATGTCACTTTAGTGAGAATTGTTTAGTCAAGAAATATTCCAAAAATACTATGAATAATCTGGGCCAATAGAATAAATCACTGAGTCCAGAATAAATGAATTAAAGGGGTAGTCAAAGCTATTGACTGAAGATTAAATATGAATGGAATATATGTGCTCTTAACTTAATAAAGATATTGTACTTTTGGCCTTGAGGGATGGATTATAGGTTTGTGTGTGTCCTTGTTTGCTTTCTGCTGCTGTGATAAAGGCCACAAGGGAAAGTGGGAAAAGGGGGAATGGACTTCATCTTACAACTTATGGTCCATCTTTGAATTGTAAAAAGAGAGAAGCTCAAAGAAGGTAGTGAGTGGAAGACAGAGATGGATGTGGAGGTCACTGAGGAATGCTGCTTACTGGCTGGCTTGGCTTCCCTTACCATACAAGCCAGGATGAACTGCCCAGGGATGTTGCTGTCCATAGTGGGCTAGGTCTTTTAACTTCCATCATTAATCTAGAAAAATTTTCACAGACATTCCTGTTCAGTAACAACATGAGCCAATGATACTTTGAGCTTCTATCATGAGATATCAAGATACAGTTGTTTCAAGATCTTCTTTTTTATGTTCACCCATTTCAATTTTTGTTTCTGGAGAATCAATGTGTGTGTGTGTGTGTGTGTGTGTGTGTGTGTGTGTGTGTACTTCTGTGCTTACAGTTTGAAAACAAATTAATGAAAAACCTGGTGTAAAACATGAAACCATATGACTGAACTTCATGGAAAATCTCATTCATGGCTGATTATTTTTCCCGAATCATCGAGAATCAGGAGAATGGATGAAAAATTGCAGCCTTGGGTGTGGGAGGTGAGAGATTCTCAGAACTCAGTTGAGGGTGACCTTAGCCAAAATGTCCAACAATAGAGAGAGGGAACTCGAAGAGTCTGCCACCAGTACATAGAAAGGGCCTCAAGCAGAGGAACAGGGTTACTAACCCACAGTCAAAATTTCTGACCCAGAATTGTTTCTGTCTAAAAGAACTGCAGGGACACAAATGGAGATAAGACTGAAGGAAAGGCGGTCCAGTGACCAAATTGGGATCTGTATGGTAGCTAAGGCAGATTTTTCTTTTTACTTATATTATTAGATATTTAAATAATGTGTGCTAGTCATTTTCATTCTCTATTTTTATCCCATCTCTCATGACTGGAACTATTTTCAATAAGTATCCTTAACTGCTCCCATGTGTATTATTGTGAATGACACATTGGGTTTAGTTGTAGTTTTATGTCCAAGCATAAGCACGGCAAAACAATTAGTATCTGTAATAATGAAGAAAATGATATTCCTTGTCCAACAACTGTAAACTGACAATACTCCCTCAGGTAAGGGTGGTACATTATGGGCCCCTCTCCCACTCTTAAAGAAATGGTGATGGACCTAGTCTATATGCATTATGCAAAGAGTCTTGGCTGCAGTGTTTTCTTGAATATAATGACTTTGACATGCCCAGATAAAGATATCCTTGATGTAATTTTGATTCAGCTACTTGTGGTTAATGTTGCTGAGCATTATGACACATGTTTATTGGCTGTATTTACAACTTGTTTGAAAAAAAATGTCTAGTCACATCATTTGCTAGGCTTTTGAAAATCTTCCTTGCTGCTGACTTTGGTGAATACTTTATATATTCTGTTTATTTATATCTCATCAGTTATACAATTTACACATATTTTCAACTCTTTGCATTGCCTTTATACTCTTGATTATGTCCCTTGCCAACTCTGATTTTAAAAATTTAACATTACACAAAAGCACTTCACATTTTCTGGCATAGATAATAACACACTAACAAAACAGAAAGAATGTGCAAGTACTCATGTTCCTATTTTGTAAAAATAATAGACGTGACTATACACATTTTTTATCCATCTTTCAGTGTGACATATAAACACCATACCCAGATCTCTAACCATTGTAAAAGCCATTTGAATTTCTAAATCAATTTCAGCATGTCCTCCTATGTTTTCTCCATACTTTCTTATACTGACCCATCCACAGCTTCTTAGATTCAGAAAGGAAAACAGAAGGGAGCATTTCTTAGTAGCCACTAGTGGGTCTCCAAAAATATTCTACATTCTATGCAGAAAAATCTAGTGATATAAGAAATATAAAATTAATCACCCTTCTCTAATATGCCCATCAAAGTAATCCTTCCTATGTAAAACTATTAATTCTGCAAATACATCCTACTTTCAGCAGGTCACACTGAGATGTGAGAGACAAGCATTAACACTTTCCACACAATTACCACTCCACCTACTTCATCTTTCTATAGTTACAAAGACACCCCACCCACCTCTCCAATTTCTAAGTATGAACTGTCTGAGCAAAATCTAGCTTCTCCAAGGATTGTGACTCAGACCCTCCCTTATTCCCTCAGATCATGAGAGGTCACAGAGCCAAACCTGCAGCAATGAGGATCCTGGATTAAGATATCCTTGCAGTATCATGGGAAGGTAGATGTTAGCTCTGGGAGAGTATTTTCCAGCTCCCTCCCTAGTCTGCTAGCTGCCGCAATCCTTGTATTATCTGTCCTTAGGCTCAACCATCTCCCAACCATCTCCAATATGGGTGTAAATTAAAGAAAAGCTCAAAGATAGATATTCAAACTACACAGGAAAAGAAAAGTCTGTCTTGCCTTTTATCTCCTCTCCACAGCATGTTAATAACAAAATGACCCACCATAGAATGAAACATAGAAGTCATAGACTGATAGAAAATCAAGACATTTTACCAACAAAAGCCAATTTTGAGGACATTTTCATCTGTAATAGAGATGAAATTTGCTTTTGATGTATTTGGACAGGATTGTTAAGGGTCCTGTCTCCTATGGAATATTAGATTCTGTCAAGTTGATAATCAATACCAGCCATCATCACATTGTACCTTGTCTCTATGATAACAAAACACATCATTTGTAGACCATTATCTTCGACCTCTCATCCTCACATGCTCAACCCTTTACAGTGCAAAATGTATTGAGCTGAGAAAATCCTTACCATCTTTTATGAGAATACCACTATTTAAAAGTACAAAGCCTCCTCTGAGACTCAGTGCCATATCTGTTGTGCCACACCACCTTAACACATTAAAAATATAGAATTCAAATACACAAAAGTACCCAATAAACATCCCTATTCCAGAAGGAAATAATATGCTGGATATAGCCAAAAATAGTTGGACCACACGGAGAAGCTTAAAAGCCACAGCTAAACTGCATCTCCAGTCCTTTGTCTTTCTCTAATGTAAACAAGTACAGTCATAAATATACTCCATAATGCCAGTGCTGCCATTACTTATGGATCTGGCATATTTTGTTCTATGAATTTTATTTTTTAGACTTTAAAATACTTTTTATTTCTCTCTTATGTCTTTCTTAATCTTATGTTAGCTTGATATATTCTTAAACCTTGCCATGCCAAGCAGAACAAGGAATATTATTGCTCACTTTTTTCTTCTTCTTTTTATTAAATCCAAGATCCCAACTCAGAATGGAGCTTTCTAACCAAGTCTACATGATTTCACACTAGCATCCTTCGAGTCTCATTTTAATCTTGGTAATCTCTCACAGATGTGCCCAGACACTTGGGATCTATGAGATTGTGAATCCTGTAATATTGACAAAATTAGCTGTCATAGGATGCTTGATTAAATTTTATTTATGTGAATCACTTAAATTATATTAACACACTGTCTTCTGCTCACAATTTTGGATCAGAATTCCACTTCTAATTTTACTTGGGAATGAGTATATATCACTAGTTGATTTCCTTCTCTCCAACTGTTTTCTGTATTTAGCATTTGACAATTTTATACTAATACATTTCAGTGTATTATTGGCCTACCCCAGTTGGATTCCTGTACTGCTTAATATTGGAATGTATGTTTGTCATCACAGTTGGTGAGGTTTGTTGAGTGACTCTTTCAATACTCTCTTTTCTGCCTTCTCTCTCTGAGAATTCCTAGTTCTTATTTGACAATACCTTTTCGGTCATTTTAGATCTCTTTCCTTTCTGTTTATTTTTTTGTTGTTTTTATACTTAGCTTTTGTGCCTTATATGCAATAATTTATACTGTACTATCTTCAAAGCAGATGCAGATGTCCAATGAACTCAGCCTCAATATAGAAAAAAGTCAAATTGAAATATATAATAGCTAACTTGATAAGGTTAAATTATAATTATTCTTAGAAAAAATATCATGCATATAAAAATATGAAAAAATTTAGTTATTAAATTTAATAGCTTAATCTTGAAATTATTATTACTCTGGTAATTCTTCAAAAGTGTTCAAATCCAGCTCATGTTGTGTAAGTCTAAATACATAATCTAATATATAAGTACATATTTTTGAGAATTGGCATTAGAACAAAACCTATTTTGACTGTATAAATTCACACATAAATATCTTTTTACAAAAAACAATTTGAAATATTTTGTTCATTAAATTATGTAGCAGACAACTATATGCTAGCTCATAATATCATAGATGATAATTTCCAAGAAATTTCATGGAAGGTTATGACAACTAGAAAATTCTGACAAAATTATGACCTTCTAAATATTAGTGAGCCCATGATAATCCCAATACTTTTTGCTTTCTAGAAGAAGTAAACTTTATCTTATTATTCTTTAGTCTTCCATGTGTGAAACAGAAAGAGAATAGAAGGATGCTTAAAGTAATAATGGCATGCTACCATATCCATGAGTCAACTGAGTTTTGTAGGACACAGGCATTTCCATATACTAGCACAGAAATTATGAAGTGGAATAAAGCATTCTTTCAGAATATAATAGAAATGTTATAAATAAATTACATAATTTTAGCAAATAAATTTACATTTATTTAGCACATACTATTTTATTTTTTGACTATTTAAGGATGATTACAATATACACTCTAATAAACCTGTTGTTGGCCCGCTTCCTCTGACTTTTTCTTTACTTTTTTTTCATTTCCATCTCTACCTTTTACTAAAAATAGATACTTTTATCATGTATCTTTATTACAGCTTCTCCTCCCTCTATTAGTTTCAGTACTATACATCCTCTCCTATCTGGTTCCAATCCCTTTCTGCCTCTCAATGGAAAACAATAGGAAATAACAACAAAGCAAAATAAAATAAAATATAATAAGACAAAACAAAAACTATAACATCCCAGATGGGCAAGGCAAACTAAGAGAAGAAAAAGAGATCCTAAAGAATGCACAATTATCGGAGACTCACTCATTCACATATTCAGTAGTCCCATAATAACACTAAACTTAAAGCAATAATATATCTTCAGAAGAACTGGTGTAGTTCAATGTCAGTTCTGTGATTGCTGCTTCAGTGTTGGTGAGTTAAAGCGATCTTTGTTCTCCTGGTGTACCCAATGAAAATTGACTCTTATATTCTTTCTGGCTTTTCTTCTACAGGGTTCCCTAACCTCTGAGTGGATGGATTTGATGGGGACAACTCACTTTCAGCTCTGTGTTCCAAGGTTCCTCTGTCTCTCTGTCTCTCTGTCTCTCTGTCTCTGTCTCTGTCTCTGTCTCTGTCT
>NW_022196905.1:48817109-48818045 GCF_008632895.1 Mastomys coucha | reverse complement strand
CTCTCTCTCTCTCTCTCTCTCTCTCTCTCTCTCTCTTTCTCTCTCTCTCTCCCCCACCTCCTCCCCCGTCCTTCTGCCAATTTACTATTTTTTATACCAGTATTTTTTGGTTTTCTAAGCCTTTTGGCTATCAGGTCTCTGGTTTGTAATCACACAAGCAGTACTGTATATGGGCTTTATTTCCTTAAATCAAATCAGACATTGGTTGGTTACTCAGCTTTGTATCACTCGGGTTTGTGTCACCTTTTGCCCTACCAAGTTTTGAAGGTAGAGCATATTGTACATCAAAGGTTTTATACTGACATTTCTTTCAATAGCCTACAGAGTACCTCCTCATATCAAAAATACTAAAACAGGGGTGAAGGCTCTATATAGGTGTCAGTTTGACTTCTCAGTATTCAATTAGTTGTGTGGTATTTTCTTCAGCAATGGGACTTTTTGTCTGTTTGTGGAGAGAAACATAACCTTAGCAACAGCCTGAGTTTTTGAAGATGCATGGGACCACTGAAGAGGAATTTACTGATTTCTTTGAAAACTCAGTTATATCATGTGATTTTTTTTTCTGGAATGTGTCTTATGAAAGGATGTTTTTTATCTGAAGCAGGCATTTGGGAGGATGTTTTGCTGAGAACAGACACATGGTAGTTTTCTGGATGCTGCCTAGAAAAAGGACATGTGATGTTTTGCTGGAGTAGACACTTGAGAGAACATGTGGTATTTAGAAAGGGTATAACTATAATCCAACAGACAGTAGACATTGCTGTGTGTCATTGGTTCACCTAGACTTCTTTGCTGATCATCTTTGGTATAACTTCATAGAGAAAAATGCACCAAAGACCTTCTGGTTCTGATTCTGCTGCTTCTGCAGACTCCGGCAGATTGGTAGAACCTTGTGGGGTTTTTGTGTTTGTTTGGTTTGGTTTTTTTTTTTTTTTT
>NW_022196905.1:48812858-48817099 GCF_008632895.1 Mastomys coucha | reverse complement strand
TTTCTGAATTGAACTGCCATTGCTGATGTGTGAATGGTGTTTGTGAGTGGATCAAACTACTGCTGCTGATTCTGTTAACTGCACTGCTCATTTTCTGACAATGCAGTTTGGATTTGCCCCAAAGATCTATTTCTACACATGTCCTGATCCTTCTTTGCCCTATTAACCTTTTGGTTCCACTGCATCTTGTAGGTAGTGGGTTAGAAGGGAAGTTAAAATATTTAAGTAAACTTATTAAAGTGGATTGTGAAAGTGATAAGCCTATGGATCACTTTCCTGATTCATACATACATACATACATCCCTCTGCACAAAATCCAAGTCCACATGGATCTAAAACCACATGCACCGAAACTTATAGAAAAGAAAATGGGGAATAGTTTGAAAACACTGATGCAAGAGAAAACCTTCTGAAAAGAACACTGGTAGTACACGCACAAAGATAACAATAAACAGGATCTCATTGAACTGAAAAGTTTCTATAACTCAAAAGATCCTGTCATTCAAAGTAGAAGGCTACAGAATGTTGAAATACTTTTACCAACTCCACACCTGTTACAGAACTAAAATCCAAGTTACATAAGCAACCCAAGAAATAGAAAGTTAAAAAGCAAAATAATGCAAATCTTTTAAAATGTGGTACATATCTAAAGAGAGAATTCTCAATAGAGTTCTACTGGGGCAGCCACAGCCTCACTAAGTAGCCACCAACTGCCTATTGCATCTCCACTATGGATAGGGTGCCATGAACTCTGTATAGAAAGGATTTTCAAATAGTTTTACCTTGAGCAGGTCTTGTTAAAGAAAATAGGATATTATGTGTATACAAGCTGTGTCCAGAAGACAACAATTCATCAGCATGATGGGTTGAATATGCTTGACCCAGGGAGTGGCACTATGGAGTAGGAATGACCTTGTTGTGTGTCACCATGGTAGTGGGTTTTGAGACCCTCTTCCTAGCTGGAAAAAGGAAGTCTGCTACAGGCTTCTTTTGGATGAAGATGTAGAACTCTCACCTGTACCATGGACCTTCCTGCCTGGACACCGTTGAGTTTCCTCACCATTATGATAACAGACTGAACCTCAGAACTTGATAGCCAGACACAATTAAATGTTGTCATTTATGAGAGTTGTCTTGATCATGGTGTCACTTCACAGCAATGAAAACTCTGAGACAGAAGTAATGGAAACCGTAACTAAGACAATGGTATCTTTCTTATTCCTTGGCTTTTACACTATTTTTCTGCCTACTTTTCATGTATATGTATGTATTTGCATGGAGAAAAGTTGCTACAGATGATATTCCTGAACACTCATACTTAATTTACTATGTACATATGTATATGTGTATGTATGTGTATTGAACATTTTCCTATAATTCTTATACACTAAAACCAAATATAATGTCATTGTACTGAGTCTTACAATTTATTACATGGATTAAAACTACCTAAAAGAAAGACATTTCTAATTCACCATGTCTGAGACAACTCAAAGTAGAGTCACAAACAAATATCCTGGATTATTGGATTATTAGTAAACCTTGATAGAATCAATGGTGTTGTTTTATTTTTTCACAAACAAAAATGTGTGGTATAACCTTATATAACTAGTATCAGGTTTCTGATGCCTCAACATCTAAATATGACTGCTGATCATTTATAGTGGCCTAATAGTTAAAATTATTTTAAAAACAAATTCTAAAAATATCTTAATTATGAACAATAGCAAGTTCTGTGAAATATATTTTTTATGAAAAATATGTCATTTCCCTAATAAATTGCATAGAAACTTTCCTCTTAACAGAACTAAAGAAAATAGAACCTTAAAAGACTAATTGTACAAGTGAAAGTATCATTTTTGCATTGAAAATAAAATGTAAGATCAAGTGAAGTTGATAGAAGGAAAGAAAGAGAGCAAAAAAGAAAGAAGCAATTTATGAATACTTAAGATCTGATAAACACACATACAAAGCATATATTCCTTATTTTTACCTTTCTTTTTATTTGAGAATTTCATACATTCATATGTGTTTAGATTAAATCCATCCCCAATTACCTACAATCATTCTTGTAAGAACACTCTATTACTGTTCTACACCAACTTTTAACAAAACACACTGATTTAACTTAGTGTTGCCCATGTGTACATTGGCATAGGGCCATGCAGTGAAGAAAAGTTACACCTTTGAAGAAGACTTAATTTTTCTTTACTAGCAGCCATCAATGATCAATAAGTTCTGAACTATGAGTAAGACTTTCTGAGCCTCTGACCCATCCATTCTAGGATTGTTTCTTGCCTAATTTGATTCAGGTATTATGCATGAAGCAATAGCTGCTAGAATTTCATATCACCCCTAAAATGGGAAGAAATAATATTTGGCTGCCAATGTTCACTATTTCCTATTCTTAATTTGTTTTTGCTCCTTTTTCTGTGATGATCCCTGAATTTTGATGGGAGAAGTTGTGGTACAAATGTCCCATTTAGAACTAAGCATCCCACAGCCCCTTTGCTACAGATTGGCCAATTTTGGATTTCAATTTTGGATTATTACAAAAGAAGCTTTTTGAAGGGGAATTGAAAGATGAATTGATCTATGAAGGTAAAGACAAAATTTATGAGGCAATATATTATTATGCATAGAAGTTAATAACCTTACTTTCTCTTTTAGAATCTATGAGTGAATCAGCCATGGGCTTTTGCCTAGTTAATAATACCAGATGAGTTCCTTCTTATGGAGTAGGCCTTAAATATAATGATGTTTTGTTTCTCCAATAATATCCTTGCCACTATTGTACCTGTGGCAAATTTTGGAAAATAGTTATTATTGTAGATCACATGATTCACAGCTGAATAAGACTTTTGATAACTTTTTCTTATCTGCAGTGTGCAGTGAAATTTTTAGTGTTGCTCTCTGTTTTCAGGATTCTATACAAGCCATGCCTTTATGCTTGATTAAAGAAAATCTAGCAAGCACCTGTGTTGAGTAGCATATGTCTTAGCATTTATTAACAATCAAAACAATTTTATAAAATATTTAGAGTAAATAATTGATCATACTATTGGAAGATGAGATATGTAGAAAATAGATTTATTTTTTTATTTTATTATTTTAAAGATATGTTTATGTGTGGGGGTGTTTTGTCTGTATGCATGTCTACTTATCAGGTGCATGAAGTGTTGGGTATTAAAAGAGGTTGGAGCATCCCCTGGCACTGGAGTTTCAAATAGTAAGCTGCTATGTGGGTGCTAGGAATTTTAATGAGTCCATTGTAAGAGATTGATACACTGAATCATCAGATCCTTTTCTATTTGGTGTTTTTTTACATTATTTTTACAAAATTTTATTAGTTGAACATTTTGTACAGTGAATTTTAGCTATATACATCTATCCCATATCCCTGTAAATTTCACTTCTCCTTATGTAGCCATTTAACTTTATATCCTTTTCATTTTTTAAAGCTTCAAATTTCAAATTGTGCTGACCATATAAACATGAATTTGTGGTCTTGACCAGAGACCAACTAATATTTATCCCCTTCAAGGAAGCTTACACTATTTTCCAATAGCTGTCAACTATAAAAGTTACAGAAGTAAGGGCCAGTCTTACTGCTAACTATCTTGCTCTGTGATAGGATTTTGTCTGGCTTTAATTTGTTCAAGTCTTGGACATGCTGTCATTTCTATTGTGAGTTCACATGTAAAATAATTCTTCTGTATTAGGAAACAATTTTTCTGTAGACATCCAGTGCCCCTGGCTCTTAAATCATTTCTCCTTCCTTTTTTGCAATTATCTGAGTTTAGGCAGGAGGAGGTATGATATAGCTGTAGGGAAGAACTTTCCATTCTCTTATTCTCTGTACCTTGGTCAGTTGTATCTGTTTTAGCCCCTACCTACTATAGAAAGTTTATAAATGAGGGTTGATTTGCACAATAATCTATGACTATAACAGTAAGTAATTATGAATCAGTTTAACACTGAGGTCATTCACTACAAAGGCTTCCTAGAGTACATGTATCTAAAAAGAGTTTAATTGGAATTATCTTATAAAGGAGTGGCAAAGGCTATAGCTAATCCTTGGCTACCCTCCAACACTTGACACTAACAGAATATTTCTGAAAAGACCAAATATTTGAATGAAAAATATGGAAAAATCATGTTGGTACTTGTCTTGACTTAGAGAGAGAGAGAGAGAGAGAGAGAGAGAGAGAGAGAGAGAGAGAGAGAGAGAGAGAGAGAGA
>NW_022196905.1:48811464-48812735 GCF_008632895.1 Mastomys coucha | reverse complement strand
AGGAAGAAGAGAAGAGGGGGAAGAAGAGAAACAGACAGTCAGAGAGAGACTGCGAGACACAGAGAAAGAGACAGGAAGAGAGAGATAAAGAGAGACATTCAGAGACAGGCAGACAGAGACAGAGAGAAACACAGAGACAGAAAGACAGGCAGAAATTCAGAGATACTTGGCAGAGTAATGGGGGCTCAGACATGTGGCTATACAGTTCATTAGCTTTAGGGGCTAACTTACCACTGTTATTCTTTCCTTTATATCATCAGTTAAATACATTATAGTCACATTCATTCAGCACTTCTAGGAGAATATATTTTTTGCTTTTCTTCACATTTAAAAAGACTCAAAATCAAATATACCAAGAATTATGTAAAAGTGTCCATGCTAGAAAGAAACATTTTGTCTTTGATAGAATATTTAGACAACTGAGAATCAAGAGGATACAAGTGAGCTAAGAGGCACTCAAAGTACCTATATTTTCCAACCATACAATTTTATACATGAATTATCCTAAGACTCCACCAAGAAAGTTCTACAGTTGATACACATTCTCAACTGGTATCAGGGTACAAAATTAGTACATAAAAATCAGTAGCTTCCTTGTACACAAAAGGTAGCCATAGTAAGAAAAATACCAGGACACCATACCTTTCCCAAAAGCTTCAAAAATAGTGTAAGAAAACTGAAAAAGTAGGTATGTGACTTAATTAATGACTCCAAGACATTAAAAAGTAATTGAAGACACCAGAATTAGAAGACATCTCTCATGCCCATAGATCAGTAAAATAAATATGAAAATAGATGTTCTAGGAATTTCATGGATTCATTGTTTTTAATATCTGAGTAGTACTTCATTGTATAAGTATACCACAGTTTCTGTATTGATTCCTCTGTTGAAGGACCTCTGGGTTCTTTCCAGTTTCTGGCTATTATAAATAAGGCTGCTATAAACATACTGGAGCATATGTCCTTGATATATGTTGGAGCATCTTTTGAGTATATGCCCCGGAGTGGTATAGCTGGGTCCTCAGATAATTCTATGTTCAATTTTCTGAGGAACCACCAGACTGATTTCCAAAGTGGTTGTACCAGCTTACAATCCTACCAACCATGGAGAAGTATTCCTCTTTCTCCACATCCTTGCCAGCATCTGCTGTCACCTGAGGCTGCTATGAACATGGTGGAGCATGTGTCCTTCTTACATGTTAGAGTATTTTTTGGGTATATGCCCAGGAGTGGTATAGCTGGGTCCTCCGGTAGTACTATGTCCAATTTCT
>NW_022196905.1:48801172-48807515 GCF_008632895.1 Mastomys coucha | reverse complement strand
GAACCTCCTCTGTCACTCGGAAGCTGAGAGGATCGTGTCCCTGCCACCCTGCGGCTCCCCTGGGAGTCTGAGAATTCTTAGTTTAGCTCTGTACTCCATGTTTTAATAGGGTTATTTGGTTCTATGCAGTCTAACTTCTTGAGGTTTTTGTATATATTGGATATTATCCCTGTATCGGATGTAAGGTTGGTTAAAATCTTTTCCTAATCTGTAGGTTGCTGTTTTGTCCTGTTGACAGTGTCCTTTGCATTACAGAATCTTTTCAATTTTATGAGGTGCCATTTGTCTATATTTGATCTTAGAGCATTCTTGCAAATCTGTCTTTGTCCAGGAGACTTCTGTATATATATATATATATATATATATATATATATATATATATATATTTAGGAATTTATCCCTCTATTGGATGAGCCTGTTTTATTACCTTTCCCTAAACTAATAGTAAACCTCTTCCTATTTTAGGTTAAATGGCAACTACATAGTTGTCCAAACATCATTTCTTTAGATAAAAACAATTGGCAAACCACAGGAGTTAAGAATTTAGTAACCTATAAATAGGCACTTTGATAACCCATACATAGCCACCTGACCATTAAGAAAAATGGAGATAACAACTGATTAATAGTTTACTTGATCCAGTCAAAATTGCAACTCAATTGACACCCAATTTCTATGCAGTCTGAACAACGTTCCTAACCTTACATTCTTCAAACAGTTCATAAAATCAGAAAACTAAAGAATTATTACAACTGTTTTCCTAAAATAATTGATAGTGCAGTAGGTGGACATCAACATCTATGAGAAGAAAGAAATTGAGCAAGTGAAGAAAAAAGATATAAAATAAAGTTCTTGTGAAGGTGGAAGAGAAAGGACAGAGCAAACAAACAAGATGATAGGACAGGAGCTGATACAGGGTTGACTTCACTCGATAGGACAGGAGCTGATACAGTGTTGATTTGACTTGATAGGACAGGAGCTGATACAGGGTTGACTTGAGTTGTGCGGAATTAGCATGATTAGTTCTGCTTTAATGAGAACTATAGCATTCTTCCATTATAATACAGAGAATTATATGTGGTCAAAAATATTTGGAGTAGACCTGCCTGCTGTCTGGAGTCTCAGTCTCTTATGGTATAGTATATTTGGACACTTCAATGTCCCCACATCTCGTTGTTTATATTTTTTTCTGTAAAGACAGAAAAACTTTCACATATGCAAATGCTACAAATATTCAGAGTATCCTTTGTTGAAATAGGACATGGAAACCATGGACAATTGTGATTGATTCTAAGAAGGTGATTACAATGTCATCCCTCAGCCTTATTTCACCTCAGATTTCAGCTCAGATTTCACTTATGACCCAAGTTTTCTCATTCTTTTAGCCAAAAATATTATCATTTTAAGTTCTTTGCCTAGGACGCTGTCTTAATTCTGCTTCTCATTTTGAGATTTAATATTGTGTAACATTAAATAATGAATAAAGATTTTTACATTAAAAAGAGCCTTCCAGAAGCACAATACTTTGATCAAAGAGGAAATTTTAATGAAGAGAATTCCAGGTAATGAAGCAAGCCAGTAGAGGAAATAAATTGATGCAAGCAGGCACTTCTACAGCAGCTCAGCAAGAATCATCTAGGGCATGAGAACTGCATCACATGATTGTAGTTTTAAATTTTACTTACATCCTTCGAAGAGTTAAAGTGAACTATAGCATATGTTAAGTCCCAAATCTGTTCAAAGCTATTTACATGAGTTGTATGTTGGAGATGAATGGAGGGGAAGGATAAATTATTAATGTGGTTTCTGCTGTTTTCAAAGAAAAGAATTCAGTTTTAAATTCAGCTTTTTAGGGCAGTCACAAAATATTCTCTCCCACTAACCTCTAATGAAAGGTTTAAGGGAAAACTGCTGTAAGTGAAAAAATTCTATTAAATACTCGCAAGAAATAATTATATCATAAATCCAGTGCGATTGCTTATCTTCTGTGTTACTCAAAATGCTTTCCTAACTAAACGTTAATTTCTATTGTATATTACTTTACAGTGGTTAATATATTTTTACATTTATGCTGAAGAAATAACAGACACATTAAAATTAATTGTGACTATATGTCTAGTACACGGAGAGGAAATTCAGTAACCAGTGTGTTATGAGACACTTAGATCTTAGAAGTGTCACATAATACAACAAAAGCAAAATGCAATGCAGTGTTTCTTAACTCATGAACTATGTATCATAAAATTTCCTATAAAGATCAAAGAAAAAGGTAAAGTGGAAAGAGAAATTTATTAATAACGCAAGATACAATTCCTATATAATTCTATTCCCTTACATTGTTACACAACAAAAACAAAATTTATGATTTCTGCAAGATATTGTTGACCTTCATTTGGAGTTCTTGCTTATATTTCATAGCTATAAGCTTGGTGTCTAGAGTTGTACTGGCACACTACAGAAGTACTGAATCTTTGATGGATAAATGGATGGATGGATGAATGGATGGATGGATGGATGGATGCATAAATGGATGAATCAACAAAAGAACTAATCAATAGAGTACATAAAGTTGATTTGTGAAATTTCAACATAATCTTCAATTTCCTACAAAATTGGAGCTATTTTCCAGTTATTTTAAAGTTAACTAGTAGGAATTAAAAGAAAAACTGAACACATTATAGCATTATTCTTTAAAATCATTGCAACAACAATATTCAAAAAACTGTCTAAACTTAAATTGTGGTTAAGGTGATTATGAAGAAATGAACTTTTCATATTTGACTGATTTAAGTTGCTGAAGAGGAGGCAATAAGAAATCTTCTTATTTCAACTAGGTCAGTATAAATTTACCTAAACCCAATAAGCATATCAATGTTTAAAAAGTTAGTCTACAAATACTCCTTGTTACCCCTCTAAATTCTAAGGATTAAAAGGTCAAGTTACTGAAATTTCACTCATCTAAAAGAAATAAATAGGATCCATAATACCAAGCTAAGTCTAGAAGCAGTCAACATTTTGCTTGGACATTCTTTATTATTGGAACTAAAAAATAAATAGATAAAACTAGTTCTGAGCCATTGGTTGTGAGTTCTGCAGTGAATCCTGGCAAGCATTATAGCTCACATTCTCATAAATTCTGTGTTCTACAAACTCAAGTTAGACTAAATTTTGGTTGACCCCAGTGGTCCTTCTGAGCCTTTCCAAGTTTAACTTTTGCTTAGAGGTAACTACCATTCACATTGCTTCCTCTTATAAAATCCTCATGTGAAGATTTTCTTATAATTTAATTTACCTATCCCACTTTTTCATTAGTTTGTTTATTTATTTATTCACCTTACAACTCAATTGTGGTCACCTCACTCTTTTCCTCACAGTTCCACAGTTCCACTACTGAGAGGATAACCCCCCTACCCAAGTACCAACGCACCTGGAACATCAAGTCTCATCAGGAATAGGTTCATCTTTTCCCATTGTAGACAATGTAGTCCAGCTAGTGGAAAGGTATCCAAAGACACCAAACAGAATCTGAGTCAGAGACAGCCCCAACTCCAATTGTTGGGAGACACACATGAAGATGAACCTGCATATCTGCTATATAGATGTACCTATCACAGTCTTAAATTTTATCTCTGGCCCATTGTGCTGGCTAATTTTATGACATCTTGACACAAGCTAAAGTCATTTGGAAGAGGAAACCTCAACTGAGAAAATGTTTACATAAGATAATAGGATGAAATTTAAAAATGGTTGCTTTTTGTAACCCTTCTAGCTCCCAAATAATGAAGACAGAGACCTACTGATTTATTCAACCGGCTTTAAGCCCAATAACTAACCTTCCATGTTATCTTACCTATGTATTTGACACATGCCTTGAGTTAACTACATTTCTTCTTGCCTCACTCTGCTGTAGCTATCTATGCTCACAGAGAACTCCTTTTGGGCTTCCTCCGCATGGCTGACCTCATGGTGATAGTATTCTTCTTCCTCTACCTCATAACCGCTCTTCACCTGGTCTCTTGCCTGCTTTGTGGTGAAGCTTTCTCCTTAGCTCTCATCCCTGGGACCACGAGCTGTGTTCAGAAGTACAACTTTCTGTCTCCCCTGCCTATGCATTGGCTGTTCAGCTTTTTATTTACCAATCAAAGACAACTGGGGAGAATTCTTAGGAGATTCTTTCCAATATTCACAACAGTGTCCATGTCTAGACTATAATCTCAGTACAAATATCAGCATCTGAATACAGAGAGTACAAAACCCTCCACCAACACCAGACAGCCTTGTGGAAAAGCCAACAGAGCATTTTCTATTTTGATGTCTGCTACAAGAGGGCCCAGCTATGGTGAACAAAATTTTGATATCTCATTGAAATTAAACCAAATAATAGCCAACTTAAAATAAGAAAATAATGTCATCATAATTATAAAAAATTATAGAAGTAAATATTTATGTTTATATAATGTAGATATAAAATACATTAAACATAAAAATACAGAATACATTTGAGGACACATGCAGATTTTTACCTTATTTGATTAAATAAACAATTTGTGAGTTTCTTTAAAACATAGAGTCATACTTCGTAGAGCAAGGTGGTCTTAAATTCAAAGTAATCTTCCTGTGTCCACCTCCAAAATTCTGAGACTATAAGCCTGTGCCACCACCATTAGGTCTAGATTTTTAATATCTCTCTCTGTGTCTCTCTGTCTCTGTCTCTGTCTCTCTTTCTCTCTCTCTGTCTTTCTCCCTTTGTGTGTGTATGTCACATCATAGACTTGTGTTTATTCATATTTATATATAATGGTGACGTATTAAGTTGTGTAAAAAAGGCAATGTCAAACAATACATTTATCAAATAAATGTTTAGTTTTCTATGGATTCGTCAAAACTAAGCTATTTTAAGAAAAAAAAGCAAAAACAAAACAAAAGCATAGAATTTTCAAGAAGATTTTTTCATAAAGCCTAAAAAGAAATTTTACA
Source organism: Mastomys coucha (assembly GCF_008632895.1). Lineage (NCBI taxonomy): Eukaryota > Metazoa > Chordata > Mammalia > Rodentia > Muridae > Mastomys > Mastomys coucha. The sequence goes on along the minus strand of NW_022196905.1, from coordinate 48,802,538 downwards.
TTTGATAATGTGAATACTTTAAAACTCACAGTAAAAAAATAATATAAAACTGAAATGTGAAAGCTATTAAACACTTAAAATCTACTTACCTTGTCATCCTGGTTTAGTATCCATAATACTAAATAGAATGATAAAGCCCAAAGAAACAAAGAAGAAGTAACAGTAAAACTTGGGAATGTATGTTAACCAAAACTTTAGAAAGTGAAAACAAAAACTGTCAAGAGATCCATCCCCATTGCTACGTCGGGAGTTAAAACAGTCATAATGTCTAGCAACTGCAGGAAGAAGAAGGCAGGACGACTTACTGTTCGGTTGCTGTAACAACTGCTGCAGTAGTTCTGCCTGTCTTGAAATAGTCTCAGATGCTCATATCAAGCACAATAATTAAAAATATTTTATCTTTTATCCTGTTTAGTATTCTTTCTCTCTGATGGTAATAAAAACACTAATATAATTATTACCAAATAATTTGAGACCTGAAAACTATTTAAAGGCAATAAAACCTTGTCAACAGAAAAATGCTAGATCATGGCTATTTACAACAAAATCTACAATCATCATTAACAGATTACATTTAGAAACATGTCAACAACCATTCTTCACTTCAAAAATAAAATATTTCATAGGTTTAAGGAATTCTAATGAAGGAGCTAATAGAAAGGAAAAACTTAGCAGAGAAATTAAATGGCATTATTTTATTAAGGTATCCTAAAATTAAAACATAAACGGCATGTCAGGAAGCACGCATAATTTACATATGATATCTGCTGTATGTTGTCCTTAAGTCCTGGCTAAGTGGAAGTTTCTGATTTCTTTGGAGACTCAGTTGTATCACGTGATGTTTTTCTGGAAACTGCCTTACGAGAGAATGCTTTGGCTGAGAACAGATGTGATGCTTTCCTTGAAGCTCCCTGGGAAAAGGCATGCAATAGTTTGCTATAACACAACAGACAATGGACGATGCTGTGTGGCATTGGGTTGTCCTGCCTTCTTTACTGATCATCTTGGGCCTAACTTTGTAGGGGAAAATGCACCAAGTAACTTCTGGTGGTGTTTCATCTGCTTCTTACTGATTAGTGCGATTCCAGAACAATTGGCACAGCCTTGGAGTTTCTTCTGAATTGAACTGCTATTGCTGATTCATGAATAGTGTTTGTGAGTGGATCAAGCTACTGGTGCTGATTCATGTGAACTGAAGTGCTGATATCCTGACATTACAGATCGGATCCACTCTCAAAGAACTATTTTGAAACAGGTCTATACCCTCCTTTGTCCAATTAACATTTCCTTTTCCCTACCTCTTGTGGATGGTGGACTAGAAGAACTTAAAGAATTTAAGCTCAGGTGACAGCAGATGCTGAAGAGG
>NW_022196905.1:48752812-48801162 GCF_008632895.1 Mastomys coucha | reverse complement strand
ATAAAGAAAATATCTAAAAGAAAAAAAAAAGAATTTAAGTACACTTACTAAAGTAAGTTTTGAAAAACAGAAGCTTACTCCCTAATAATTTGATCCTGTTACTAATCCACCTGAAGAAGCATCAGAATACACCGTTGTATATGTGTTACAAACCATGGGCAATGGATGCATTTCTTCTGTGCTCTCTATAAAATGATATCAGTAAGAAAATGAATACGTATTTCTGTATAACATTTTAGGTCCTCAAAATACTAAAGGAAAGGTTTGGATGATTGCGACAATTTTCCATCCTGCTCTTGATCATTCCTGTGATTCTAGGTCTATTTTAACAGAATCAAACAGAATGAACTATTCCTCTGATGAAGGCAAAGCCATTTACCAGGTCTGACATGATTAGTGCCAACTTCTCCTAATGGTTTGACAAACAGTAAATTACCTGAAGACTACCAAACAGATGCTTCAAAAATAGAGCTGTGACAAAGGATAAATGACAAAAATCTAAGATCAAATTAGACCCAATCTCACACCTGCTGTCAAATCAACCCTCAGTTAGCAAGGTAAAATTTCACAAAGAGAAACCATAAGCTTTGTCTTTGGCTCCATGCCATACTAGCACTGAACAATGGACAATTAAATGTAGAGTATCTTCATTGCTATAAACTAATCCTACCTTCATGGGAATAATTCACCAAAAATTTATCACATGAACAAGCAAATGCACAAGCGGATCCATTTAGTTAGATTTTATTGGTAGCCATAAGCTCTACTATTTTTCTACAATAAAATACTTATTCACAATTGGTCTTAATTATCTGGTTCAATTCCATGAAGAAGATTATATATGTATTTATTGTTTTTATAATATCTTTGATAATATTGACATATTTGGTGATCAATACACCTTCATTGAAACTAAACTCTCACAAGAATCATAAAATTGAACTAAATATTTGTTGAATGAATGAGTAAATAGGCAAATATTCAATTCAGAAAGATTATCGATTTTCAAGTGACCACAAGTTTATTTGTAATTGGAACAACTAATAGTCACTCTGATCAGTGCCTGGCCATGCCTCCAATGTATGAGCTTCTAATGAGAAACCTTGATAAACCTTCTGCTTTTTGTAAAAAGCCACTCTCTCAATGGCTCAAAAACTCTACATTTTATTGATTTCTTAGAAACGTTTTTACTTACTTTATCAGCTTACAGTCATGAACCTATCACAATAACCAGAAATGTGTACAATTCATCCAACAAATGAACAAAAATCTAAATTTTGTTTAGCATTGGTTATAACAGAGGAACAACAGATAAGTCTGATATAATTTGGTTTAAATTAAAATAAGATAGTGCATAGAAATTTATACAGAATCTGTAAAACATTATTTACCTAATAGAAAAAGAGAGTTACTTAGTTGCAGTTAGACATGCTGTCTCACATTCCTTTGAAACTTACAAAGACAAGGTCTTAGAGTTCTATTTATGGAAAAAAGCATAGAAAATCAAAGAAGAGAATGAAGAGAAAGTAAAATATAACATTCAGATATTGACATATCTGAATATGCAATTTTTATTGGAATTTCTTGAGAAAATAATTATGTCACACACTATAAGCTTCTCTCCTATAATCTTTTCAATGGTTTTTACCAACATAACCATTTAGTTGGTCTATTAGGTATCATGTTCGTAACATTTTCTTACCGTCTACATATGCTGCTTTACTTTTTCATTGTGCTTGTTCTTATTTTCTTCTTTACCCTTGACTTAGTTTGTTTTATATCTTCTCCTAGTTTAGTAAAAGCCTAGCTTATTGATTTTAATAATTTTTCTTTACAGCATGAGCCATAAATGCCATGAATTAAAATCAGTGTCCATTCATTTGAACCCAACATATCTGTATTACAATGTACAATGTTTCCACTTCTCATTCTGTTGTATTTTAAAGAGAATATTTGCTTTTTACCATTTTTTATGTAGTGATTATTTAAAAGTATACTTTGAAGTACTTAAAGCACTTAATTTCTACATTCTTAAAGACCATCCTGTAATTTATGCTTGTTTTCCTGCTCCAAATAAAATAATTCCCCCTTTTTTAAGGTTTTTCAAGACAGGGTTTCTCTGTGTAGCCCTGGCTGTCCTGGAACTCACTCTGTAGACCAAGCTGGCCAGGAACTCAGAATCTACATGCCTTTGCTTCCCAAGTGCTGGGATTAAAGGCGTGCGCCACCACTGCCTGGCGATAAAATAAGTCTTTACTGATGCTATATTAGTGGTTAATACAAAATCAAAAACAAGAAATATTAATGCACTCTTGTGTTTGGTATATTATAGCTGTTCAGTGATACACGTTATTTTAAAGTATATTGTTTGCATTGTATATTATTCACTGAATCTATATTCTCATTTAATCTTTATCCAATAATCATATCATGTCCTGAATTATCCATCATAAACTATTGCAACCAAATATTGAGTATTGATATATGCCCACTTATGTATGGTATGTTCTCTTAACATTGTCTAAGAAAGCAAATTATATTTTAAAAGAATGATATGTCTCTTGTTAATAGTCAATTTTTAAACTAATGTTGAAGGTTGTAAAGAACGTAGGAATATTGGTAGCAATTTCCTTGATTTTTCTATAGCAAATTATTATGTCTGGACTTTATCTCACCCATAAATTTTGATTACATTAACACATGGCAGATGAAACATTCATTCTCCAAATTACTTTATCCCACTTCAAACAAATTAGAGGACATAATTATGATCACTTGTTTTTAATTTATTTCAAAATACATTTCCAAACTATTCTTGTGAGAACTTTCTTACAAATAAGTTAGAATTCATAAGTTAGCCCAGAAGTTCAGAATACCCAAAATACAATCCACAAACCAAAGAAACTCATGAAGAAGAAAGACCAAAGTGTGGCTACTTTGTTCCTTCTTAAAAGCAGGGACAAAATACCCATGGAAGGAGTTGGAGAGACTAACTATGGAGCAGAGACTGAAGGAATGAGAATCCAGAGACTGTTCCACCTGGGAATCCTTCCCATATTCAGTCACCAAACGCAAACACTATTGTGTATGTGAGCAAGTGCTGGCTGATGGGAGCCTGATATAGCTGTCTTCTGAGAGATTCTGACAATGCTTGACTACTACAGAAGTAGAGGCTCACATTCATCCATAGGACTGAGCACAGAGTCCCAAATGAAGGAGCTAGAGAAAGGACCCACAGAGCTGAATGGCTTGCAGCCCCTTAGGATGAACAACAATATGAACTAATTAGTACCCTTAGAGCTTCCAGAGAGTAAACCACCAACCAAAGAGTACACATAGTGTGACTCATGGTTCCAGATGCATATGTAACAGAGGATGGCCTAGTTGATCATCAGAGGGAGGAGATGCCCTTGGTCCTATGAAGGATCTATGCCCCAGTATAGGAGAATGCCAGGGCCAGGAAGGAGGAGAGTGTGGGTTGGAGAGCAGGGGGAGGAGGGAGGGAATAGGTCTTTTTTCTTTTTTTTTTCCAGAGGGGAAACCAGGAAAGGAAATATCATTTGAAATATAAATAAAGAAAATATCTAATAAAAAACCTATATATCTATAGTTTTAGAGATATATGAATTGAAACAATTTAATTTGCTTCAATTATAACTAACAGAAGAATCCATATTTTGTCTTTGTTTTTGTTTTTGTTTTAAGCACTTATATAGCATCAATCATGAATTATTGTATCGCGGACAGTAAAACAAGTATAAACCACAGGATGATTTTAAGCATGTAGAAATTAAATAGTATACTTTGAAAAAATCAATACATCAATATGGAAATTGAATTTAACTTAATGATAAAATTAATTACAGTTTACTTTATAATAAAAATATGTCCAAAGTATAGTTTGTATAAAACATTCTAAATTTTATCTGCTCTAAGGAAGATATTTGTATCTGGTATCCAGTAGCCCTTAATCACCAGTCCCCATTGTGCTACAAATAGCCGAAGGAAAATCCATCTACACTACAGACTGAAATTCTTCCCTATCTTCTGATTCTTATGTTCTGTCTTCTTCTTCTGTGTTATTCTCTGAGCCTTGGTTGTAATGGTGTGTTAAACATGTCCCATCTATGCTTGAACAACCAGTCACTTATTCTTAGCATTTTGAATGGTAATGTGTTTCTGCATTAATCACTTCCCAATATAATTTAAAAAAATAGATAAACAATGTGAATAGAGGTTTCCCCTAAGGTCTTTGACTTCTTTAGCTTTAAGTTTAGCAATACTTATGGTACCACACATAAATTCCCTTCTCTGAAGCAGACCTCAAATCTAATCAAGCAAATGACTTTTTACCCTGTGAACAGTTTGCCTATACTGCCCCAGTGAATCCATCTTGCTCAGTAGGTCTAGATTATAGCATTCATGGTTTCATGATAGTTACATGACACATGCACTCTATTTCCTCATATTCTTGCAAGTGTTGTAGAATCATATGTTCAGTAGCAGTTCATGCATTTTCACTTTTGGTTGTCTGCATACAATACTTATGAACAAGAATATAGTTATTCCTTGATATCTTTGAATTTGAATTCTTCTCAGTAACATAGAAAACACCTAAAGATACTCACTTATTCTTTGATACTAACCTGATCAACTCACATATGCAGCTTAAACTATCTTTATATTTGTTTCCAGTTAACTAATACAATATAAATTAATATAAAGAGATATATAAATATATTATGAAAAGAAAAAGATTCCACATTTAAAACAGACTAAAATTTTATATATTAATAATAAATAAAGCATATATACATATATATTACATGTATATACTAGTCTCTAATTAGTTGAGTGTGCAAATATGAAGTCCTAATATACAGATTCTTTAACTTGGTTCACTTCACAAATACATATTCCCTTCCTATAACCAATTCTCTACAAAACATATTTTTACCAGTCTTTGCTTAAAATAGTCATATTTTATTGTGTTACTTAGTCAAACTTTATTAAGCAAAATGTAAATAAATGAATATATTTTATTAAAGACTATATAGTATGAACATATAAAGTGTAATACATATATGTATACTACACAGTTTTATTTTAGTCTCTAGGTATATGCAGTGTATACATAGATTTACAGTTCTGGTATGCAGTTACCACCTGTGTGTATTTCAGGTGCATAGTATAGGATCATTGGTGTAAAATATGTTTTGATAGCAAACTATGCAGCTCATCAGAAAAGGCCATTGCCAATCTAGCCTGGACCTGAGTTTTCTTACTAGAACCCAAAAACAATGTGCATAAATGCTCAGCTCCAGAAAGCTGTCCTTCATGCTTCTCTGGAGTGTCATGGAACATGTACCCACACATACCATGCCAATAAAGTGACTACTTACTAATAAACTTTAAATCTGGGTTTTACTACTCAAGAATATTTCTTTAGGTATATTCTTCCTTGGTGTTCCATTCATAGGAAAAGCAGAGGAGGATGATCTCTGGAACTTTATCTGGTTCTCCAGCTCATTCAAAGTGCATGTTCCTATCTCCCCTGAGTTCACCTTTGCACAGTCAGGTGCAAGCTAGAAGCCAACATCAGTATTTTGTAAGAGAATTTGACCATGTACACATAAATAGATCAAAGAACTCTTCTTGAACATAAATGTTTCAAAGAGCAGGTACTGGGATAAAACTTTCAAAAGAAAATTCAAAGAACCTAAATTTCTCTACACAGCTCATGCAATATTCCTTTTTATTGTTTGAGAATTTCATGAGTGCATATTAGTTTGAACAAATCCACTCCCAAATCTACCTTCTCCCTATATACCCAGCAGTAATCCTCCTAATTTCATGTACTGTTTTCAAGTACAGTTTGTCTATTTGAGCCACCAGTAGGGACATGGATTCATACAGGATAGATAGCCTATTTGTGATAACGTCCTTGAAGATAACTGGCATTCTCTTCCCCATAGCAGCCAGTAATTGCCAATGGCACCAGAGCTAAGGATGGGATTTCATGATCCCTTTTCTAATCCATGTCTTGATCTTGTGCAGGTCTTGTTAGATGCAGCCACCACCAATGCATGACTCCTTAGGTGTAATGGTCCTGTCATTTCTACAAAACAGTGTTTCACAAAAGTCTTCTACTGCATCTAGTTCTTAAAATATTTTTGCTCTCATTCTTCCTGGATGAGCTATCTGAACCTGGAGTAAGGGATGTGACATATGTATCTCATTTATAATTGACCAATAGAGTGTGTCACTCTTCTTTAAAGAATTATAACTCGCCGGGCGGTGGTGGCACACGCCTTTAATCCCAGCACTTGGGAGGCAGAGGCAGGTGGATTTCTGAGTTCGAGGCCAGCCTGGTCTACAGAGTGAGTTCCAGGACAGCCAGGGCTATACAGAGAAACCCTGTCTCAAAAAACCAAGAAAAAAAAAAAAAAGAATTATAACTCAAAATTTTGGCCATGATAACCAAAAGTGTAGAAGGTTATAAAAGAGAAAAACAAAATGCTTTGTTGAACTATATTTTATGGTCTATGTTGTAGTTGAATATATGACCAAGAGTGCTAAGTTTAGAATTATTGTTAATTATCATTCCATTATTGTTTTAAGCAAAATGGCTTGTAATTATAACAGCTTTTATCTTTAGTCACTTTTGATTATACTAAAATGTAGAGACAAACGCTTGGTTTTTAGTAGGTTAATATACGGATTCAGGCAAATTTTGTTTTTACCCTATTGGGAATATAATTTTAGTAATTTATTAACAACATTACTGTCAAATTTTTTCTTATAATAAACTTAGCTTGTGCTCTACACTAAATATATTTTACCTCAGTCATTTCAATTGTTAAATTAAATTATTACTAGATTAGGAAGTTTTAAATATGGACATTATGATCCTTAAAGTATATATTTTGTTTTAAGGATTTGGGATACATGAATTAAGAGAGTGTTTCAAACTTATATCCCATGTTAAATCTTACAAACACACACACATATATGGCAGTATTTGATTGTACTCCAAGTTGTTTTGCATAATGGAAAGGCTGCACAACCAAGAAATTAAGACATGCAGAACATTTAGGCCTGAGGTCAGATGACCTTAGAATCCACATGACAGCTAGCATGGAAGTTTGTGACTGTAACTCCATTACTGAGGTTGAGAAGCAGAAGGAACTCCATGACTCTCATCAGGAAATATAGCCAAAATGCTAGCTTTAGATTTATAACCTGTCATAATAACCATATTAATAGTACTAATGATAATTATTAGTAATAGCAATAACAAAAGCAACATCAACAATACTAATGAGAAGATGCAAAGAAGGATAAGCAGAAGGAGTAGTAGATAGATGAGGAGAAGAAAAGAAGAGAAAGAGGAAGAGGCAGAAGAAGAAATAATTGAGGAATTTAATCTTAACATTAACTTCAGCCTCCAAAGGCACCTGCAGGTATGGTTGTACCAGAATTTACATGTACAATAAATGCATACAGTTCACAATATGTACAATATGAGAAACATTAAAAAATGAAAAGACAAACAAATCTAAAGAGATTGGATTACCAAAAGAGGAAAAAATGATTCAGCAATCAGAAGAAATGATTCTTTGACAAGCAGGAAGGATTTAAGCAACTCTCTCTGATGAGCAAGAGCAAAAAAATAAAAATGGGGCAGATGCCCATGGGGTTACAATAACAGGAAGGCTATGTCCCTAGAATTTGTGGAAAATGTTTTCCCATTTTCCCTAGGATTTACAATTACAATGCTGAATAGAACCTTGAAAGAAATTGGGGCAACTGGTGGGACTCCTGCTCCAATCAACAATTTTTATCAAGCTGAATATGTTCCAAATGCATATCAGCACCAATAAAGTTGCATTGTCTAGTTTCCCAAATAGTAAATGAAGAGTACTTTTTGGCTAGCAAGGATTCAAGCCCAGAAAATTATTAATGGTTCTTCTTTATGGCTAGCTATTATCTATCTGCACCTTTCTAGGTAGTGTGCTCAGGTTGGTTGGAATTGAAAAATCAAATCTATAGTATAACATCTATTCAATTCTGTGTTTTACATTACTGAAAGACTATGTGGCTATGGAGGGCTTAAGAAACAATTGCAAAATGGACTTTGATATCCACTAATCTTGATCACTGATTATTATTATTATTATTATTATTATTATTATATAAATGTTTTAATTGACTGGTAATATTATTGACATCCCTGTTCACTCTTCCATACGTTATAAAAGTCAAGTACTCCCAGTGACCTAATTCATTTTTCAAGTCATTCCAAACTGATAATTCAAATAAATACCCATAGATGTTATACTATACATAGTTCTGTGACTCACCGTATATTACCCATTCCTCCCCTAAGGAAGACATTATTCACCACTTCATCATGATGTGTACTTTTGAAAGTCTTCTGTTAGCTGACCCTCATTATTTTCATACTTGGGGACCACACCAGAATGATCACATTGTGTCCTAGATACTTTAGCCTAGTGCAGTCTTTGGAACAGGATCTTGAAATGCTGAACTACCTTAGACAGTGACATCATGCAGGTTTTTATTTGTGGTTGTGCTTTATGTGTTTTGGATACATTATGTTTCTTCTAAGAAATGAAACAGTAACTTTAAAAAGAAACTTATTAAAATACATTTACCCTTCAAAAAGTAGCATAAATTCAATTTGAGAGATAGTTTTCTAAATAGCAGATACTTGCTTTGTTCTGTTGTTGCAGTCTCATAGGTCAGGATAAAATGCAACAGAAATTATTATTGCTGAATGAGATTCCCAAGATCAGAAAGTTTAATGAAACCATTTCAAATTTTCAGTGCTCAGACTTAACACTCCTGCTTCACCATCTTCAACTCTAGTTCCTAGGAATCTTATGCCCTTTTTTGGCCTCTGCAGAAAACAGACATGTATATCGTGTATATTACACGTAGGTAAAACAGATATGCACACTAAATGAATAATAGTTTAAATAACAAGATATTACATATATGATCTATTCATATACCTTTGTATCTAATTTAATATAATGCCAAACATTATCTTTGGAATATAGCATTTAATGCCATAAACATTTTACAAGATAATTTATTTTATGCTATGTATAGTATTTCATAGAGTTATTTATTCTTAGTTAACTTAATGTTGGTTTTTAGATTTAATCTTGTCAAATAAACATTAAATGTAAAAGGATATTCATATTCAGAACATTATAATTACACTTATATTTTCATTTATTATTTTTACTATTTTGGGATATTATAATATAATTACATCATATTCCTCTTCCCTTTCCTCCTTTCAAACTATCCCATATACTCTCCCATTTCTGGTTGTCATCCATATCCATGGGCTATATATTTAATTAATCATTGTTATGTATATATATATATATATATATGCCTATATATTCATAATACATAAATATAATCCACTCAGTCAGTATAATTTTACAGATATATATATAGTTGGACAATCAATCTATCCTCAATAATCATTTGTAATTCTCTTCCCTGGGTAAAATAATTTTTCTCCTTTCAATATTTCTTAGCTGCCTATCATTTTTGTGAGGTGTTGAGGCCTCATGGTGTTTCTCATTCCTTGTTTCCACTTTAGCATGTCTATTGTCATTTCTTTAATACACATATTGTTTATCACCTTGTTACAATTCTCTATTTGCCTCATGTAGCTTTTAATACTTTTAAAAACTACTCAGAAGAAATCAAGAATAAATTTGCTGCTCTCCATAGTAACTAAAAATATGCAAATTAATTGTTTTCTAAATAACATACTATTGAGGGAACATTTTTAGATATTTGTTGAGAAATAAAAAACTACAAAATATATGCCTGTCCTGTTATGCATATGATTTAGATGACAAAAAATGAGTGATTCAATGCTGAAAAATGTTTGTGGCAGAATCCAATTGTCTCATTCTTTGTATTCATAGAGAAATATTTTAGCATGATATCCAAAGGAAAAGCTTTGAAAGTAGATTTAAATGATTTGTATGAGAATAACAATAAAAAGGTTCAATTCAGTAGTGCAATATAGTCAATATTTTGGATTATAATTTATATTTATATGTGCAAATACCTAAATACTTAATTTTTCCTACTTACTTGAACACTTAGAAAGATATAAAGATAACTATTACATCATACATAGCTAATGCCCAGATATATTCTATTTGAAAACAAGAAAATGAAAGTATAAAGATTGCTGTGATCTTTGCTTTGTTTTGTTTTGCATTTTTTCTACATTATTTTACTTTGTTGGTTTTTTTAGTCTACAGTTTTCATTAATAAAATAGTTGATAAAAATAAATCAGAGTGAAGCTCATGTGTTTTTATTCACAGTTCATTCCCTGTTTGGCTCTCCCTGCTGTTTATAAGATGACTGAGAGAATCATAAACTGAGATTATTAATGAAAAAGATGTGCATTTCTAGTTAGTTAAAGAGCAGAGTGTGAGAAAAGGCTAGAGAAGAATTCTAATGCAGCAACATGGCTGCTCTGAAAGACATTACTTCCAAAGATATGATCCAGCCAGAATGTAGACATGCCCTGAGTTAGAGTATGATCTGGCTGGAATACAGACATGCACTTGGTACACACCTTAGTCTCTAACAATTAAGGTAAAGTTAGCGTGTAGAAGGAAGCATCCATGTTTGAAAGTAATACCTAATTGAGGGGCAGAGTAACGGATCAAAGAACGAGTTGACGGAATGAGTAAGAGATAGGATAAACCTAGTTCACATGAGAACAGCAGCAGAGGAAAGGCTACATATGACAAGAGAGGGAAAAAGGTTGATAGGGTAGTGTGTGATTGGTGTTGTGTGTATATAGCAGCTTTACCAGGACAGTTTGTTAGAGACAGGTTATAGGGATAACAAGCTAGATACAGGTGAAGATAGCATGAACCAGAAGATTAGAATACATTGCCAAAGTTAATATGAGGCTAGGCAGAGCAATTTGGTCAGCAGTCGGGAGAAGGCAGATTCAACCAGTCATCTTGGAACATTAGATTGTACAGAGGCTAGAAGCTTCCTAAGAATATCTAGAACCGGGAAGGAAACACTCTGTTTTCAGTCCAAGCCATGTATTCACAAAGATTGGGTATGGCTCTCATTTCATCATTTCATCTGAGGAAATAAAAGCAAAGTTTACAGAGGACTCTAATGAATTACTTCCTTCAGCTCTGTATACCTAATAATAGCTCTTTCACCAGTGAACCCAGTTAATCGATCCACCTACGCAGTTTCTTCCTGAACCTACATCTCAGCTCAATAGCAGTACCAGCTGTGAACGTATCCTTCCACACATGAGCCTCTGGAGAATTTCCAAAATCAAATCAAAACATAATTCAAAACATAATTCAAAGGGATTGATGTGGCAATCATGATCTTATAAGTGACGTATGCATGTATAACCAGAGTGATCTGTAGGAAAGATACAAACACTAATTACCTGAACTGTGTTTCATTAGATAGACCAACTACTTCTCTGATGTGAGCAACATGTAGATTTATATTGATAGATATATACACAAAAAAATTTTTTGAAAATCGAATTAGAAGCAAGTTAAGCCTTTATGTGCACCTTCAAATTGCAGAGCACAGAAACATTGTATGTAATTTTCACGAAATAGAAAGAATAAGGTGAAAGAAGAACATAAACCCTTGAATCTGAAACAAAATCTATGGGTTGAAATTTTTCTTACAAAGGATTATTGTTTAAAATAATTCAGTGAAAAATCTTGCAAATGTATAATTAATTCAAAATTTGGTTTTAAAAAGCTTTTTGGTTTTTGTTTTGTTTTGTTTTGGTCTTATGTTCTTTATATTCAAATATTTTTCTCAGAGTCTGCGGCTTGGCTTTTCTCAGGGTCAACTGGAAACTATGTAAAAACACAATAATAAACCAGAACTTTGGGATCATTACCTAAGTTACATTTATTGAGGGAATGCTGTGCTTTCTTCACATATTCAAAAGCATTAAAATTAATACTTCCTTCTGGATATGACACAGCTATGCAATCATGAATATAACACAGCTATGGTTATCTTCAGACATCCTACAGAAGACCAATCCCAGCAGATGTCGGTGTATTCTCCAGGCCCCACTCATTAATAAGATACTACTAGCAGCTGAAAGCTACTGGGAGAGATAATCATTCTTTTTGAAGCATGTTCCCACTTTGTTCTCACTTGCTAAATTCTTGTGTTCCTGTTGATAGCCCCTTTCCTACCATACTAAGTGAACATCATGATTTGAGAGAGAGAGAGAGAGAGAGAGAGAGAGAGAGAGAGAGAGAGAGAGAGGTGCAGACGCAGACTCAGATGCAGACACAGACACAGACACAGATACAGACATAGAGAGACACAGCGATTTGCCAGAGAGAGGAAGAAAGAGAGAGATTTATCAGAGAAAGAAAGACATAGAGAAAAAGTTATAAGGAATTGGATAAATTTAGGGAGATATAGGTGGAACAAGTGCAAAAATAGAAGATAGAAATGATCATATCTCATTGCAAACATGAATGAAATGTTAAAAAAAAAATTCCCAGTATTTGTAATTCAGTGTTATGGATTAAGATGCCATGTTTCAGTGGCCAGCATGATTTTACTCCTAATCAAGGTAATGTAAATCTCTAACCCTTTCATTTTTAAATGCATGCATATAGGGTGTATTATGCATGAGATATGTGTGTGTGTTTGTATATGTATATTCTGTATATTTATGTGTGTGTGTTTGTTTCTGTGTTTACAACAAATCCTAAGAACAGCCAAATAATTCACATATGAAAAATGCATATAAGTAAAGTATTTCTCACTTTTGTGATGCTGTGTACTCTGGATAAAGATGGCACACACCCAATGCAGAAAATTCTTAATAGTTTTAAATCCATTCATCCAACTCAGTAGAATTACCTCCATTGAATATCTCCAATCAAAACATTTTCAACTCTTAGTGTGACCCGAGATTCTTTATGACAGTTACATTTACAAGGGCATTAAAACCTAAAAGGAACCAATATACACTTTTTAATCACTTAACTTTCTTGATGATTTTTCTACTTTGAAACATTTTAAATCATCTCTAAGTGTGTCTTGAGAAAGTCACTTCCTTTTCCCATTTCTGAATTGTTTTCTGCCACTTCTATGCTAAACTTTTTACCTGATTTTTTATATATTTTGCCGAATTCTGCATAGCTAGTTCCTTGTTCATATTTAATCTATTTATCCTTTTTAGAGGATGGATACTTTTCTCTTAAAACTACTGGGCTCACAGCCTTCACATTTTTTAAACACTAAGTTTCTTGACTCTCAGTGTAATTTCAAGAGAAAGCAAGTAACCAATTTTGTTTATCTTCCTGAAAACACAAAATAAATTAAACAATATTGTACATGTTTTCGAAAGAAAATCGACAACAGTGCAGAACCTGATTGTTTCATAACATTAACAGAGTTTGTTTATTCATTTATTGATTCACATCTCCAACTCCTCCTGCAGAGTCTCTCCCACAATTCCTCTTCCCATGGCACATCAAGTCTTTGCAGGATCAGACATGTTCTCTCCTATGGAGGTCAGACAAGGCATCCCTGTTAGTGAACAGATTCCACAGCCAGGCTACAGGTTTGGGGATAGCTCCCTCTCCAGTTGTTGGGAGATCCACAAGAAGACTGAGCTACATGCTACCCATCTGCTATATATGTACCAAGTGACTCAGTACAGCCCATGTATGCTCTTTGATTGGTGGTTCAGTCTCTGAGAGCTTCCAGGGGTCCAGAGTAGTTAACTCTTCCTAGAGATTCTCCTCACACCCTACTCCTGGCAGCCTCAGATTTCCATTCATTCTCCTAGCATGCTGGCCCTCTCTTCTGTCTCTCCCCACACCTGATCCTGGGTCTCACTCAAGGTGATATTTTCTAGTTCCATGCACTTGCTTGCAAAATTCATGATGTTCTTGTTTAATAGCTGAATAATATTCCAGTGTGTAAATGAACCACATTTTCTATGTCCATTCTTTGGTTGAAGGACATCTGGGTTGTTTCCAGTTTCTAGCTATTATAAATAAAGCTGCTATGTACATAATGGAGTGTGAGCCCTTGTGGTATGGTAGAACATCTTTTGGGTATATGCCCAGGAGCAGTATAGCTGAGTCTTCACATAGAACTCTTTCGAATTTACTGGAAAACCACAAGACTAATTTCCATAATGGTTGTGCAAGTTTGTAATCCCACCAGCAATTGAGGAGTGTTTGCCTTTCTCCACATTCACACCAACATCTTCTGTCCATTGAGTTTTGATCTTAGCCATTCTGACTGGTGTGAGGTGGAATCTCAGGGTCGTTTTGATTTGTAGTTGCCTGATGACTATGGATGTTGAACATTTCCTTCAGTGCTTTTTGGCCATTTGAGATTCCTCTGTTGAGAATTATTTATCTATCTCTGTGCTCTGTATCTTAAATTGTGTTATTTGGTTTTTTGGAGTCTAACTTCTTGAATCCTTCATATATTTTGGATATTAGCCTCTGTCAGATGTAGGGTTAATAAAGGGTTTCTTTTGTAATCTATAGGCTGTCATTATGTACTATGGACACTCTCCATTGCCTTTTTAGTTTCATGACTTGCCATTTATCCATTGTTGATCTTAGAGCTTGAGTCATTGGTGTTTTGTTCAATTATCTCCTGTATCAATGTGTTCAAAGTCATTTCCCACATTCCCTTCTATTAGATTTAGCATATCTGGCTTTACTAAAAGTATAAAAAAAGTATAAAAGTATATTTTTGGTTGTGAGCCTAACCTTTGATTGCTGAGCCATTTCTCCAGCCCACCTATACCACTACGGGGCATATACCAAAAAGATACTCCAACATATAACAAGGACACATGCTCTACTATGTTCATACCAGCCTTGTTTATAATAGCCAGAAGCTGAAAAGAACCCACATGTCCTTCAATAGAGGAATGGATAAAGAAAATGTGTACATTTACACAACAGAGTACTACTCAGCTATTAAAAACAATTAAGTCTTAGGCAAATGGTTGAATCTAGAACATATCATCCTGAATCACAAAAGGGCACACATAGTATACACTCAGTAATAAGTGGAAATATCTGAGCCCCAAAGCTCAGAATACCCAAGATACCATTCCCAGACCAAATAAAATGCAGGAAGGGAGACCAAAGTGTTGGTTCTTTGGTCCTTCTTAGAAAGGGGAACAAAATACTCAAGGGAGGGAATACAGAGACAAAGTATGGAGTAGAGACTGAAGAAAAAGGCCATCTAGAGAGTATGCCACCTAGGGATCCATTCCACATACAGTCACCAAATACAGACACTATTGTGGATGCTAAGAAGTGCATGCTGACAGAAGCCTGATATAGCTGTCTCCTGAGAGTCTCCTCCAATGCCTGACAAATACAAAGGTGGATGCTCATACCCAAGAGTTGGACTGAGCACGGGACTCCACAATGGAGGAGTTAGAAAAAGGACTCAAGGAGCTGAAGGGTTTTGAAAGCCTGTAGGTAGAACAATATCAAGCAACCAGATCCCCAGAGCTCTCAGGAACTAAACCACCAACCAAGGAGTACACATGGAGGAGGGACCCATGGCTCCAGCCCTATATGTAGCAGAAGATGGCCTTGTTGGGCATTAATGAATGAAGAGGCCATTGGTTCTATGAAGGCTCAATGCCCCAATGTAGGGGAAAGTGAGGGTGGGGACACAGAAGTGGGTTGGTGGGTGGGGAAACACCCACACAGAAGCAGGGGGTGGGGAGATGGTATAGGGAGTTTTTGGGGAAAAACCGGGAAAGGGGATAACATTTGAAATGTAAATAAAGAAAATATCCAATAAAAAAGTGTACATTTACTTCATAATAACATGGGTTAAAATGAAATATTGGAAATTTTTATGTATTTAAATATTTAAGTCATGTTGCTGTTAAAATATGGAAGTGAGAGTGACAACCATTTCTGGTAGACATGCCTTTAATTCCAGCACTTAGGTTGTAGAGGCAGGTAGATCTCTAAATTTAAGGTCAGCCTGGTTAATAAATAGAGGAAGTTTGAGAACAACCAGGGCTACATAAAGAAACCCTGTCTTGAAAACAAACAAACAACACTGGAAGTGAAAATTTCATTAAGATTCTGTGGATTTTACTTCACTTCACATCGTTCATCTACATATTTATCCTCCATTAAATTATCATTGTATTTAAGTTTCATTTCTAAATCAAAATAACTGATCTCAAGATGTGCTTTCAAAATGGTTTGGCAGAATAGTAAAAGATTCTTGGCCATGAAATGTCTGATCTTGATTATGAAAGTGGTGTGTTATTTAATCTTAAAACAATATCAAGACCTGTTAGGGCAGGTATTTAGTTTGTATCTCTTTATATAACTCTGCCCTCCAAATATACAGTTACACCCCCGGTGTCTATATGTGTGCTCCTTTCCCACAGCTTTCTAGAAATGAAATCCAGAATCTTGTAATGACAAAAAAGTACCCTTCTCTACCCCTGATCTATATCTCTAACCTGTGCGCACAGCAACTGAAGAACATTTTTCTTATGGGATTCTGATACATTTATAAGTAAAATAGAAGTTGCAGGAAGTGGATTGTATTAACTGCAGGCACTGGTGAGTTCAACATCCAAATCATTTGCTCAGCGATAGCTTTTTACTTCTTTGTTCTCTTCTGTGAGTTATTTTGTCCCCTATGAAATTTAATCTAAAGCTTTACAAAATGAAGTAAAGTTTCAGGTTTGTGTGTTATGAAAAGTAGAAATGGAGGAAAAAAATTGCTTTAGGAGCAGTAAACAAGGCAAGAATTTCAAAATTGTCAGCAAAGAGTTAAGTGATTTATTTTACCATCTAATGGTTTAGAGATGTAGAGCTAAGCAGGCTTCAGGAATTCTAACTAAATAAAGCTTCTAGAGAAAATGCAATTACTAGTGTGTACAGAGGCAGAGCAGGGCCAAGGACATAATAACTTTCGTAACCCTGAGAGGAGACCAGCATTAATGAAGACTAGTCATGAAAATTGTACCAGTTGGAACATTGAAAACAAAACAATTAACAGGCTTTTATTTCATTAAGCAGCCACAGTCGCTCTTAATACAATCTGAGACTTTAATGAAAAGAGTTCTCTACTTACCCTCCATTTAAGTGAAAATCTGCAACTGTGCTGAGAGCATTCAGAGCTTTAAATTATCATTTCAGTTCAGAGAATATGTGCTCAGAAACTCGCTGCCATAGGGGGGAAATGATTTATGTTCAATGATATTAACTACAGGTTCTTTATTAGAAAAATAGATTTCTAAAGCCAATGATAGAATTTGTACAAATGTAATATTTCAGTGTATTATGGTAAATACATACATAATTCATATCAGTGGAATACTTAAGTAGATTACAGCAAATATCTACAATGAAACAACAGAAAAATATAAACAAATGTATTGTGTTTCTTGGGGAAATGATCCTGAAATATTATTGTGGAAAAAGGCAACTTACAGTTTGTGCTGTCCCTACAGTACTTTTACTTTTAAAATGTTTGTTAAGTAGAAAGCGTGTGTCCTCCTTAGAAATAGTCAACAAACTGCAGCTGTTAAAGTACACAGAGCAGGTACCCTATGGCCATGGGTCTTCTTCACTCCAAATGTTCTGAGGTTCATTCATTCAAGGATTCTTTTCTAGGGGATGGGATGTGGCCTTTGTGAATAAGAATGTTGCTGCTACACATGAGCTCCTGACTCCAGATCAATAACACCATAGGAAAAAAGGTGCATGGAACAACACGCACCATTAACCTCAATATGGTGAGAAGGGTAAACAGGAGAATTGCTTAGCCCCAATTCCGGTGGGGAATCCAATCCCGAAGGAATAAGGAGGAAAGAAATGGAAAAGAACATTTAGCCTTCTCTTGTGGTATCAAAATGCATACATAGGCATGTGAAGCTGCATACACACAAATGCATATACCATGCATTTATATAATAAACACACACATAAATAGAAATTTTAAAAATTACTAGATACAATTTAAATTAAAAATAAAATTGTAAAACAAGAGATAGCTTGGTCTACTTTGAGAAAAAAAAATGTAAGTCTGTTCATATTAATATAGTCAAGAAAAGAAAACAAAAACCAAAGAATTTACAACAAAGCACCAATTACTCTTCTAAGCAAAGATTGTTCTAGAACAGAGATGAGCTCTTTAGAATAAATGTCAGGGTATCCTTTGTCAATCATCCATGTAAACAAAGACTACAAAATCTTTTTAACTAAGAAGGTTTGCAACCCTATGGCTATTTCCAAGAGGTGATATATATTAGTATAATTTTATTTTTTCCTCCATCTCTCTATATATGCAAATTTTTAAAAATACTGGCTTTGGATTCCCATAGGAAATAATTTTTATTTTCAGCCTCAAAAGAACCCACAAGATGTTCCATAGTACACTAGAACTGTCTAATTTTTCTGAGTGTTAAGGAAGGTTTCTAGCTTAGCCTGAATATCACTTGCCAGTGCTATCTGCTGAGCATCAAAAGGTCATTGTAAGACTCTCATGTAAGTCGCCACACCAAGTAGCTCTCTGCTGTGGATGTCTTGTGGTTCTTGGCAAAATCACACATCGATTTTTCTAAAAATAGATGTGAGAACTGATTTTCATCATAATCTCATTTGTTTGCTAAAGTCCAGGAGGTTACCCCAACTCATACTTTATCAAAATAATGATACAACAATAGTAATAATCAGTCAGCATCTAGGTTCTCTCTCTACCTTATGTTGCTAATGAAAACTCTGGAGAAATCTGGGTAATTTACAGAACAAATTAACCTTAGTGCACAGCAACTGATGTTCACTTACTGGACACCCACAAAGCAGCATAAATTTAAGTACAGTTTAATCGACCCTTCCAGGCCTGACAGAGATCAAACAGCTAGAACATACATATAATGGTAATTAACTCAAAATGATGCTGTTTTCATAGATAAATGCTGATAAACATCACATTCGGGACCCTAATTCCAGGCAAACCAAGAGAATTGAGAGAGCAGCCTGTAACCCCATCCTGAGTGCCACTTATGCCACCAACCGTAGCTCAGAAGTGGCTGTTGCTGGCAAGGCAATTTGACTTTTAATTACTCTGTTGTTTGCATCACATAATGGCCCTGACTTGTTCAACATCAGCCCCATGACATGAGCTGCATTTTGCTCCCCTCCTGCTTTCTTCCCAGTGCAGAATCGACAAAATGTAACGCTCTGTCCTACTAATAGGGGAGCGTGAAAACTAATTGGTATTCTCTGTTTTCAAATATTTGTATCCTCAAGCTTCTCTGCCTAAGAAAGCCTGACAGAGTCTCTTCATTATCTCATTATGCTATAATTATTGCATACTCAATTGCCAGGCCTGAGAGTAATTCATTTATGCCGTGCATCAATATAAGTTTGTGCCTCTACAGCTAGACGGAGCCAACCTTTGAAAATTCTAATTTAGAGCACAGTTTGGTTTGTCTCCCATCAATTCAATACATAAATGTATTTTCTCTTTTTATTAAAAAGGGAAATTTTTTTTTTTTTTTTTGGTTTTTCGAGACAGGGTTTCTCTGTATAGCCCTGGCTGTCCTGGAGCTCACCCTGTAGACCAGGCTGGCCTTGAACTCAGAAATCCGCCTGCCTCTGCCTCCCAAGTGCTGGGAAATTTTATTAGATATTTTCTTTATTTACATGTAAATTTCTCCTTTCCCAGTTTCCCCTCCAAAAAACAAACAAATTTAAAAAGGGAAATTTTAAATCAATATACCCATGATCTCAGCTCTTAAGTCTCTTAGAAATCTTTGCTATTGTTTTGTATCACACTTAGAAAAGATGAAAGAGCATCTTTTAACCTCTCTGTCACCTGCTTAGTCCTGCCATATCACAGCTGGCACCTGGCTATTCTCATTCAATAAGTACAACAAGATGAATACAAAGTTCACAGGTCTCTGTGCTTGCCTTTAAGGGAGTGACAATCTCATCACCTATTTCTTATCCTTCAGTAGAATTTTATTGAATTACATTCATTCTATTTAAATAAGTCCCTACTTCATTGGCCCCAGCACACTGATTTCCAAGTGGCATACTGTAAACACACATTTATATTATTTTATATTGAAAAGCACATTTTAAAATTTGTGTTATATCATCATGCAGATTAGTGAGCTCCCTCATGGCGTCTCCTTACATATGTTCATTATGTTTTGTTCTCCTCATTCCTACCACCTACTGTCATCTCCTCTCCATATGTGCATGGAGACGTGCAGTATTTGTTTTTTCCATCTGTGCTTTTTCACTTAACATAATATTCAATTGCATGAATATTTGCCTGAAACATGGTAGG
Organism: Mastomys coucha; assembly: GCF_008632895.1. NCBI lineage: Eukaryota > Metazoa > Chordata > Mammalia > Rodentia > Muridae > Mastomys > Mastomys coucha. The sequence continues at coordinate 48,780,737 of NW_022196905.1, read as the reverse complement.
ATTTTTCTTTATGGTTTTTGTAGACTTAGATTTTTCAAAACCTCCTTTTAATAAGTTTGTCAAATGTTTCAACCCCTGTCTAGCCCTCTGTTCCAAAGGTGGAGGAAAAAGGATAGTATATAGGATAAGTGGATGTAGAGCTGTTTAGAAGTAGTTCTTTGGGGTGATTCGAGTCTCCATCTGTCAGGAAACCAGCAGTCCGGTGTGTAGTGTCAGGATACCAAACATGAGTCACCAGTGGTAGTTAATCAAGCAGAAACCACCAGGCCTCAGCTGAATCGGCATGAGTTAGCAGAAGTAACCTGGACCACCCAGAATGCCTTGAGAAGTTCTCTGCCATGCCTCTCAACAAACTGAAGATCGGTGAAGATGGGAGAGCAAAGAAACATTGAAAGGCTAGCTATGCAAAGCCCTGTCACTGTCCTTTCTGTCTATTAAATTCTCTCCAGACATCACATGTCCTCCTACAGGTCTTGCCAAAGCAACATATCATGTAAGTCTGGATCACATGACATGACCAGAAACTTCCACTTCCAGTTTTGTGTATTTAGATTTTAGATAAGTGCCATATTTACTTCTCCTGTTCATCTCTTGATGAACATAGAGGGTCATTCCATTTCTGGGTAATCATGAACAGTAAGACTATAAACATGAGTGTGCAAGTATCTCTGTGATATTCTGATTACATTTTTAAGCTATCTTCCTAAATGAATAGAGTTGTGAATATGGTGATCTTATTTTCATACTTCTAAAGAAACTCCAAACTTTTTCAAACACCTTGCATTAAAATCACCAGTGTATGAAGACTGCCTTTGACCACATCCTTGTCAGCATTTAAAGTCCATTCTGATTGGGTGAGATGGAATTGAAATACAATTTTAATGTATATTTCCATACTGACTCCAGATGTTGCACCATTGTTTTCTAGTACTTATGTGACATTCGTATGTCTTCTTGGAATAATGATTGTGACAACAAAGAAAAAATGATAATAATGATGGTATGCATTGGCTTTTTTTCTTTCTTCCTTCCTTTTTTCCTTCTTTCCTTCCTACCTTTCTTTCTTTCTTCTTTCTTTATTTCTCTCTTTCTTCTTTGGTCAGAAATTTAGGTCAACATCTTCACTCTCTATACACATAACTTAGCAAACTAAAAGTTTGAAGAAGTTTGGGAATCATAAATCCTAGAATGTTTCCAAGGAAGTAGTCAATATATTAGACAATTTCCTGATGTTTTCTTTGCTTCTTATATAGTGACCAGTCAAATAATATATTGGTTTTTATGTTTTATATGAAATTTAAATGGCAATTGCAGATTACATGGCTAAGATACTGCTTTCTATGCATCAGTGTTATTCAGCTAATGGCTCTATTTTAAGTCAAATGGGTTTTGCCAAATTACTCACTCCATTACTCAAATTCATTTTCCAGCTGTGATCATATGTTGACAGAGATGTGCACACACAAAAACACAGTTCTGAAAACCATGAAGTTTGAACTGGTTTGAAAGCAAACACATTGGAGCCATCCTCAGAATGACTTTTTATTTCTTTATTTAAACTACTTTGGTGCTGACATACTCTTAAACAGCCAGTTTGGTAAAAGCTGATGTGATTAAATCAAATAACAAAAATGAACTGCTTTTGAACACTGAAAACCTGAGAAAACACATTCACTATGAAGTTTAACATTTCTAAAATATCAAATCAACATAAAACATAAGAGGAATAAGAGACTTCCTGTAGTCTTTATATTTTACTTAACCAAATCAGACTAGATTTATCTCTTGTACGTTTCTAATTTATATAACATATATAGCATAAAATCTTAATTTTCATTATGTCTTTCTTTTCTAGATAGCACATTTGCTGTTCATAAAATTATCCACCATTTTACATTTGCTACTCTTAAAAAAATTATTTTACACTTGGTTCTTGCAATTAGTAAGAGTTAAATGTATATGAATACATACATTAGGTCATTATATTGATTTAGACAACAAGTTACATGTGTAAATATATTTGTATAAATAGAAACAAAGGTTCATCCTCAGAAAATACTATGAATTTATTCAACAAACAGAATGAAAATTTTATAGTTGTCCCTTTTGCTATTTTTTAAATATTAAAAATAAGGTTCAGTATGATAGTAATACATGCCTTTAATCCCTGGAGTCAGAAGATAGAACCGGGAGGATCTCTACGAGTTCAAAGACATCCTGATCTACTTGATGAATATAAGATTAGCTACACAAGTGATTCCCTATATCAACAAACAAAAATAAACATCACAAAAGCCAGTTATGTATGTATCGAACAAATTACAGGAAGGCCATGAATCACATATTCTATACTAGAGAGGCTAAATCAATGAAGATTTACAAAGACAGCTAATTTAATCTAATTTTATATAAGACACTCAATACTGGGTTGAGGATATAAAATTATAGTTATCCTAATACAATATCTTAGAATATTACCCTTAACATAAGCTGTGTAATCTTCAGGATACATCATGTCCTGTACTGGTTATTTTTTTTCCCAATAGAAGCTATACACATCAAGCCATGGACTTAATTAGTAAGATACTCAGAAGTCTCAGTGAAAATTCATGTTGAAATGGGCTAAAAATTTGACATGGAATTGACTGGAAATACTTTTAAACCAAGAGAGAAGGATCTATGTCAGACTTGGGGATATCTGTATGAAATTACAGAATTTAATTTGCATGAAGCAGGAGTATTGCAGGGTTGAGGGTATTCTGGGGTACATATTGAGACCCTGTGTTAAAATAAAGAACTATGTGCTGATGAATATAGCATGGGAAGGTTTAACTCATTACTTGCTTAGGATGTGGTAATATTAGAAAATCTTCCTAGCATCTATGAAGTAAATTGAGAAACCAACATGACAAAATAATCAACTCTTAGAAGTATTTCAGAGGCACAACTTTTTTGCTAATTGTACTGGGCCACAAAACCACACATCATGTCTTCAAAGGACATGATGCTGATGCTTGTGAAAACTGAGAAGTAGGTCAGTATAAACTTCATTATCACATTTCCAGTTTCTAAGTGCATATATATGTATTTGACAAGGATGGGCATGTTGTGGAGTGTTGGTGGGTATAATGCCTACCAAACAAATGCTGTATAGTGCTGTATTAAATTTAATCATATGAAATCCAATTGATCTTTGCCATGTTAGGTATATGACAACTTAAAAAAAAAAAAAAGCAGAATAAATCACCCATGTCAACCTCTCATATTCTAAGAAACCTCTTGTGTTCTGAAATAATTTAAATAGATCAAGAAAGTCAGTTGACTGACCACACAGGCATGTCTCTTTTTGTTCAATAACTTTATGACAAAATTACTACAAAGCAATGTCTGTGAGAAGGTACTCTGAAGTGAAAACGTAAGGGTTCTTTGGAAAGTTAGTTGCGTTGTATGATGTTCGACTGGGGCAAACACATGAAGGGGTGTTTTCCTGAAGTGAACACAGGTTAAAGGATCAGGCATACTCACAAAGGAATGTTACACTGAAGCAGACACAGGACAAAGGATGTTCTGCTAAAGGAAACATGTGAAAGGACACATGATAAAGGATTCTTTGCTAATAAAACACATGTATTGGTCTGCCTTACATGGTTGAGCTCCATTTGTTGGGACTCCATAGAGAAATCTGCACCAGAGAATCTTGCGGTGGTGTGCTGCAGTTTCTTGGTGGTTCTGTGTACTCGGGCTGACTGATAGAGTGATTTCAGTTGGGAAGCACTTCCAGAGTCAATTTGACAGATTTCTTGCTTGTGATTAATCATGAGTGAGTCTGCTGGCACCTGTCTTTGTTTTTAATTAAGACATGCTTTATACCCAGACAAATTGCTCTGCTTATGCCTATGTTCTTGAGAGACTGTCCTAGTCTAGATGAAATGGCCTTGGTCAAACATAGATACTGTGTACCATAAACTTGCCACATAAGGATTTGTGGTCATGCTTTGTGCTGCTTGCCTTTAAAAGATACTGAGAAAATACACTTGCTTGCTGGCATGGTGTTCACCAGCAAACCCTCCCATCTCTCTCTCTTGTGTATTCTTTCTACTTTTCCTAGAATCATCCTCACTCCCTCAGTTGTGGGGGACTGACCAGCAGGCCCCAGAATCAGCTGAGACAGACATACACACTTGTTGAGACAAGACAGGCTCTGAGGAAGAGAGTATAAAAATGGACTTGACAGACAGTGAGGGAAGCTGAGCTTGGCTTGCTTATGAAGCTAGCTGTGCAGGACTTGTGGATCTCTAGCCATTGCTGATCTTCATTGGAGAGAGGTCCAGCAGAGACCTTCTCCTGGCATCCTGCTGGTCCCTCCTGCTGACTTGTGCTTTGGCTGAGGCTGAGGCTGAGGCTGAGTCTTGGCTATCCCAACTCTACTGAACTGGACTGCTGGTGTATCCATCAAGTGTTTGCTTGTGAAGTGATCTGTCGCTGCTAACCTGTGAACTGAAGTGCTGATTTCCAAACAACACCTATGAGAGCTCCAAAGAGCCTTTCTAAACAGGTCTACTTACCTCATACCCTTTTTTTCCAACAACCTCTGGTGGGTGCTGGGTTACAAGGGAGGTTAAAGTGTTTAAGAACCATTATTAAAAATAGGATTAAAAAAAATAAAGTTACATTACTCCAGAACAGAAACGATGTTCTTTCAACAACATCTTTCCAATGTGTCAACTTGACAATTTCCATATTTTCATCTATATGACTCCACTCAAAGTTACACGAGGCCCTACTTTATAAACAAAAATGTTGCAACTTATTCTCCTCATGTGTCACTAGTCACTGACCTCTCACCTCAGATCTGTTACTACTCCCTGCCATGTTATTTCTGCTTCATCTATGAAATACCATATTCAATCTCCATGGCTTAAACGACTCTGGGTTTTGTTCTTATCATACTGTTTACCAAGATTGTCATTTTTTTTTTTAAATTGGAAAAGGTATATAAGTCACATTGACCTCCCATAACTTTTCTGTTCATATTCTTTCTTCTCAGGGATTTTTCTATTGTGTACAAACCTCACGCAGCTATCTCCTAATCAGGACTTTCCCTTTTTTCAGTACTACTATTTTTTTCACATTACCAGTTACCTCTGTGGGAAATAGAGTGTTATGATGGTTTTAACTAGAATAGTCCTCATAAACTCATATCTTTAAATACTTGGTCACCACTGAGTAGCACTCTTTGAAAGGACTAGGATGTGTGGCCTTACTGGAGGGAATGTGTCACTCGGTGTGGGCTTTGAGTTTTTTAAAAGCCCAAGCTACTAGTGTTTCTTTCTGTCTTTTTTTTTTTTTCTTCCAGGGCCCTGTGGATAAGGATGTAGAACTCTCAGCCATTTCTCCAGCACCATGACTGCTTGCATGCTGCCATATGCTTCACCGAGATGAAAATGGACAAAAGCTCTGAAACTGTATTCAGTGTTCATTTAAATGTTTTCCTTTATGAATTTCCATGGTCATGGTGTCTCTGCAGAACAACAGAACATTTACTATGGAAAGTCTTTATGTTTTTAGTAGATTGTTAGTATTCCTGAAAGTTCTTTGAATGGAAAAATTTTTATTCCTAAAAGTTATTGCTATATTCTTAATGAAATGTATTTTTCAAAAAAATAAATACATACTATTTTATGATTTTCTCCTTAGGAAAATATTCATATCCATATTATTAAAGGGAAAACATAGAATATTTGAAAAGCCATGTAAATTTTGTCTCCTCTGCCTGCTCTCAAAACAAAATTATATCTACTGAAACCCCTTCAATACTTCCATATTTTTCTATTAGTGAGGATTTTACAATGAGTTTTGTTGCAGAAAATCTAGGAAGTACTTAGGCTGTTTAAATAAAAGAATAAGAACATTTAAAAGGTGGATAAAATTATTTCATCACCCATCTCTTCATCATCATTTCCATGACCATATCTTGGATTTACAGAATATTTACTACACACAGTTCTTTTAATGTAATTTGCATTTGATGACACTTCTATGCTGTAGTTATGAACCACTTACCTATTTATAATGTCTCTACCTATTTTAGCATGATGCAACTAAGATAAGTGACTCAGTCATTGTCTAGTACAAACACTTTACCTGAAAATGCTTAGCCTTTAACCAGGATTCACATAAAATGTGCTAGCCTACACTGTAAATATACCACAGCTAAAAGAGATCATGTTTCATTGAACAGAAAATGGCCTGAGGCTTGGCATATGCTTGATAGCTATGGAACAGAAGAACTTAGCAGACAAGGCAGGCTTCATTCAAACCTCAATTTTTGCCAGTTCTTTACCTTAGATAATGTATCAAGTGTCTTATTCTATCAGAGTGAAGAACACTAAGTGCTAATCATTTATCTACTTGTGGATTTTGGCTCACCAAATACTCTATTTTGCCAGGCCTATCAGAACATAATGGGCTCAATTCAGTCTTTTGAATACTGAATTGACTTGCCTAATCACTCTTTATGTCACTGATTGCTTATTGGCCTGTGAACCAAGAGATTTGGCCACCTGATCTCACAGCCTGAAATTTATCTACATTGTTTCCCTTTCCACCTGCTACCTTACTTTGCAAAACACACAGGTGCAAGGAGGTCAATAAGCTTAACCATAATTGTAAACAGGCAGCAACAGAAAACAAGTAATGAGCAATGATTGGAAGAGATGCTTGTTATGAAAGAGAAAGTGAATTATCAGCATCCAGGGTTCAAGATTCTCAGAATGAAAGTAACCCATACAAGAGCCAAGTTGTGACATCTATTGAAACAAAAATAATTTACTTGACCAATTTGTAGAAGAATAGATGAGAGAATATGTTAAGTATAGACACAAACACACACACACACACACAGGATCAAAAATTAGGAAGAAGGTACGAGGGTCCCACTTTCACCTTTAAAAGAACACCTCCATGATGAAATATACTCCCACTAGATCCTAAAGCTTAAAGGTTCTATGAGCTCTGAATAGTATCAAGCTGAGAACAAATCCTTTAATTTATGGGCTTTGAGAGGCTTTCTAACCCTCTGTGAAAGTAGTCACCTTGACTGAGCTTCTGGACCTCACAGTCCTTGTTGTTATGAAAGTACTTGGTTGTACAATCATTATCCATTGCTTGACAGGTGTCTATTGAACCATTATTATTCTGTGAAAATATAATGCTTATGCCTAAAGGCATAATGTTGAGTGTAGGAAAGATAGAATGGACTTTGCTTTCATAAAATACAAAGTGTTGGAAAGGAAATATAAATTAAGTACATTATTGAAATAATGTTTACTCTGTATACTTATATGTAATTAGAAAATATGACAAGACAGGAGCATTACAAAAATTTGTCCTATAGAAAATAATAACTTGTGGAGACAGAGAAAAGGAGACAATTTTACTTTGTCATTAATGATCATCTGTTTATGTGTGAAGAAACTACTTTTTTGCTGTTCTCCTAAAATATTAGTTTTTGTCAATAAGGTATTCTTGCATTCAAATTGACCAGGACAAATAAAAAATTATATGTAATCTTTCCTATTACACAAATAGAAAAGCATATATATGTGTGTGTCCTCTTCATGGCATTTAATATATGGTTTCTCAAAAGCCCATTGCAATTCTTTTATAAGGATTAAGAATTAGAACAAATGGGAACAAAAGATAAAATGTGGGAGAAAATTAAGATGGATAGTTAAAAGATACAAAAGATACAAAAGATTAATTCAACAGACATAGATGTACTGAAGAAGAAATTATTTGAAATGTTGTAAATAAAAGAATGAGCCTGAGCTTTTGGGAAAGATTATCATTCAAGACATCACAGCATTGAAAATATTTTTTAAAAGAATCATAACAGAAAATTTCCCATAGTTAGGAACAGTGAATCCAATCTGGATACAAGAGGTATTGAAGACAATAAATAGACAAGAATAAGAAAGTCTCTACCTTGTGTTATAATTAAAAAGTTAAACCCTGATTTAAAAGATAACTGATTAACAGTACCTACTTGGACCTTAAAATGGCTATTTAGTTATTTTTCAATTCTGCTCACCACCAGTTTAATCTGTTTTTCCTCTTAATTTGTAAACACCTGCATGCAGTTGTATCAGATCTTTTTGCACTTAAAAGATTGGCATATTTTCTGCTTATTTTGGGTATATAGTACATTTCATTTTTTGAGAATTATGAACAAATACATAAAGCATATGAAACAGCTAAATGCCCTCACTGATAAACTATGTACTTTTAAGTGCTAAAAATATAAAGTTAACTTTGTGTTTATATGATGGAACACTAATGTCATTTAATTGTATATTCACCCTCCCTTCTTCCTCTGAGCAGTTAAGAGCCCTCCTGGATATTCTCCACCCTAGCACTTCAAGTCACTGTGAAACTAGGTGCAACCTCTCCCACTCAGGCCAGGCAAGGCAACCCAGCTAGAAGAACACATCCCATGTCCAGACAACATTTTGGGGGATAGCCTCAATTACAGTTGTTCGGAACTCACATGAAGACCAAGCTGCGCATTTGTTACATATGATCATTGAGACCTAGGTCTAGCCCGTGGATGTTGTTTGGTTGGTGGTTCAGGTCTCTTGGCAATGTTGGTCTTCCTGGTTTCCTGTGTAGTTTCTATCCTTTTCAGTGTGGGCCTGTGTACCAGAAGCTTTCAAGGAGATCTCTGGCCAGGTGCGAGAGTTCCGGTGAAGGGAAGCAAGCCACATGCAGGGAGAAGTCACTGCCGCCTCTGCTGCTGCAGTGGGCGTCACTTCCTTCTCTGCGGTGCTTTCCAGGTTACTCAGTTACTCCGGGCCACCCTGCACTAAGTCAGGTCAGGCTGGGCCAACGAGAGGCAGACTAGTGCTCTTCAGCTTCAGGCCGCATTTCGATAGAGGAGACCTCTTCCCCAAGTGTTACAGCTCTTAGAAGATGGAGTAGACCTTTCAAGCACCTTTAATTCCCTGGATAGGATCTACATACAGTTATGGGGGTGATTCAGGGTTCAACAGCAGGTATTTCTCATTGGTTTGGGCTAAGAGCTTGGGGAATCTTTATTTGCATGTAAGAAGGCTTGGTGCTGCTCATATGTGACCAATATCACATAACTCTTCTCCAGGGGGCTGTAGAGGGGTGTGGGGGGCTGTGACTGAAACAGGAGCCAGGGGCCCAGGAGGCATGGTCGAACACCTTCAGTCTCATGCAGGCAGAACTTACCACCCACCCAGGATCCAGAGTTCCAACCTCTTGTTTAACCAGGACCAGTTTGCCTGCACAAACTATTGCCCCACATTTCAGGGCTTTCAATCCTTCCTCATTTTTATAATGAAATACTATGTCCCATTTTAGTAAATAAAAGAAGTTTTCTACTATATATTTTAAAATTTTTATTATTATTATAATTGTCATCATCTTCATTGTTATGTGTACATGTGCATGTGGTGTGCATGTGTGTGTGTGTGTGTGGGTGTGGGCGTGTGTTGAACTCACATTTGGATATCAGAGGACAATGTTTCTGAGAGCTTTGTCTCCTTTCACCATGGTCTCAAGCTCAGATCATAAGGTTTTCATAGTGTCTTCATAAGGATTTCTATTTCTGTGAAAAGATTCTTGACCATAAGCAGTATGGAAGAAAGGGGTTTATTTCTTATAACAGTTTGTAGTATATTACTTAAGGACATCAGGGCAGGAACTCAGGAAAGTACCCAGCGGCAGGAATCTGGAAGCAAGACCTGAATTGAAAGATAGGAGAAGTGAGCTTTGGCTTGCCCCGATGGCTTATACAACCTGCTTCCATATAGCACCCAGGAAAGCCAGTCATGGGCAGTATTGGTCACAGTGAACTGTTCTTTTTCATGTCAATCATCCATTTAAAAATTGTACCACTGGTATGCCCAAAGACCAGCATAGTGGTGTGTTTTCTCAGTAGAGGTCCTCTAAAATAACTTTAGCTTATGTCAAGTTGACATAAAACTAGCAAGCACACATGGAAAGCAATTATACTTGTTGAGATATCTGACTTGTCCAATTTTATTTAAAGTGATTTTCAATTTAATATGAAAAAATAACTTTAAATGTCCATCATTTAAATTTTGTTAATGGCATTTTATAAACTCAATAACTTCTGATTTTTTAAATTATAAATGTGTAAATTAAAAACATCTCTAAAAACACATGAAAACAACCTAGCAATACATTTAATGATATAACACACTAAATAGAGGTATCTAGTAATATTAAAAGGTTACCCTACCTCAACAAATAAGTAGTAGGTTTTTTTTTATCTACTAACCATATTTCTGTTTAAATAATTGAGCTAAGACAGTAATTCATTAATTGCACTTTTATATAAAGGATGTCAAAAGTTGAAACTTATATGCTTCTCAGAAAATGGGGTTTGTCATGACAATGTTGTAAAACAATCAGAAAGAACCTACTTTCTGTTTATGTACCTACATGTGCTTGTATCCACATTTTTATTATGTGAGTATGTACATGTGTGTTTGTTCAATGGCCATAAACATGATCTTGTGGCAGCCAGATGGTAGTATTAGGTTCCTCTCTGACTTAGTTTTTGACTTCAAGTCTTATCACCATATTTGGATCTTGCTATTTAAGCTGAATCAACTAGCTATCCAAACAGCCATAATAGTATTCAGCCATCTTCCCATTGTGTGACACAATTTTTCTTTAGAAGTACAAAACACACATCAATGTACCCTACAAAGAGTGCCCAGAACAGAACAAACTACAGAAAACATGAAGGTCCAAGTTGGTGAACTAAGGAACATCACTGGAGTTAGTTATAGGAATGAAGAGTGAGCCGTTATTTCAGGAGCAGAGATGACTCAAAGACAGCTAAATCATCAAAGCCAAGCCCAGTATGTGTGACAGCTCACAAAAGCTGAGAACCTGGAGCACACTGCACAGACTCTAGACAGTGTAAGACTTTGGAGAGTATCCTTTCCAGGGGACTGCGTTGGTCTACCCGCTTCCTGGTAACTCATCTTGTTTCTGCTTCTTCAAGGAAGCTGATCAGGTCTCTGAAGACTGGCTTTCTGAGAATCTTCTTTATAGGTTGGTTGGTTTGTCTGATGGTGACTCAGCAATGTATGTATTTATGTATGTATGTAGGTATGTAGGTAGGTAGGTAGGTAGGTAGGTAGCTACGTATGTATATAGGTATGTATTTAAGAACTTGGGGGAAAGGAGCCTACAGATTCCATTCAGCTTCTGGGATTTCCTGAAGCTCTTTTGAGCTGTTTATCTTCTAGCTTAAAAAGATTTTAAGCATGGTCCAGTATTTCTATCTCCAGAAAACTACTACAAAGTCCTCACTGAAAAAAGCGAATTTATACATGTCAGTTTCCATGGTTGGCTCATATGTGGGTACTTCCAACCTGAATTCAGGTCCCCATGCTTGTGTAGCAATGACATTAACTAGTGAACCTTCTCCTAAGCCCCAGGAAAATATTTTTAACTCCTTACCTAATAACTTTTAAGTAGCTACAGAATGAAGTGGTTTAGATTTAGGCTTAAAACACCTCTTCAGTTTGATATCAGCCACTTTTAACAACTTCTGTTATTATTATTATCATTATTATCATTAGTAGTAGTAGTAGTAGTAGTAGTAGTAGTAGTAGGTAGTAGTAGTAGTAGTATTTCAGCTACTTATTCAAAGTAACAGAATAGACTCTATGCATGTTATATTGTTCAGTCTGCTGTATGATAATGCTGTTAATTTCCAAATTAATACAAGAGGTTATTGTTGGATACTTCCTCAGTCAAATGCATAATAAATATGTTTTTCGCCACAGGCACAAAATTCCACTCAATACCTTTCTAAATAAAATAGCAAACAGTCCTACTTATATTGTTCTAGGATATTCTTCTCAGAGTATCTTCTAGAATATTTTTTAAATAATGAAAATTTTCATATTATTCCATATTCATTTCCTTAATGAAAATACATCAACTGGGTAACTATATCAAAGCAACAAGTTAATTTACTTTCTTTAAGCAGTAAAATTGTAAGGAATGCAGCACCATCTTTGTGTTAGGTACCTCACTCCATAGTGGATAATATTAAAAGACATATTAAAAGAAATATTACAGACATATTAAAAGACATATTAAATATTAAAGACATATTAAATAATTTTTAAATAATAAAAGACATATTAATAAAATATGTCTAAAATAAAAAATAATTTTTATTAAATAATAAAAGGCATTAAATATTAAAAGACATATTAAAAGAAAGAGAGAGATCCTATGTCAAAGCAGGAAGCCAGACTAAGTCAGAGGATCAAGTCCTGGTAGCCCAAACTAAAGTTTCTCCTTGCCAGTCTTCTACTTTTAAACATAAAGAAATGAAGATCATGTTCTTAATATATGAAACTTTGAAAATCATACTAGAAACATACCTAAGGTGTGTACTCATGAATATTAGGGAAGAATAACTCAAGACTTATTTCAAAAATGAATTTATGTTGTACAATATTTTACTGGGTCTGCATGGGTTCACTACTTAGAGTATAGAAAGCTTTCACTTCTTTTAGTGTAGCATATATCAGTGAATGTAAAACTAAACAATAAGTTCTGTTTTCATGCAAAAGGTCCCTAGCTAAAAGTGGAAAAATAGCTAAAAGTAAAACATGGGATGCCCAGGTTTGTTTAATCTTCCTAATTATTTGAATGCTATTTTGGGGGCAGCTCTGACAAAAATAATTCTGAAAAACTTCCATTTGCTTTCCCAATCACTCTGTTTCTGTGGGTTCATGTGAACATTCTTATTAAAACTAATTTGTTTTATGCAGTGACAATTGTGTTGAAAAGCCAGCAGGAATATAAATCATCCAATTATTCCCATTGAGGAAACAGCATGGAAGTGTAAATGGAGCTGGAATAACGGCTGTGCAGCTCTGCTCAGTATGAGGGGCTTTGATGACTTGATTCAGGCCAGAATCTGCTGGCTTCTGCCTGTGTTCTGTGGGAGACTGTTTATTCTTGCACACTCTAAAATGCACATGATGATAGGTGGAAAATAAGGGAGGAAAAATGAAGACAAATGATCATGTGGGCTTTCTAGTGGAAAAGTGTCTGCTGTGGAAACAGAGGAGGTTTATTGGTCTGGAGTAATTATCAATGCCTTTTCAAAATCAATGTTAACTGAGTCACTTTGTGTGTCACAATTTCCCTTAATCGAATTTGTTAGAGATGTAAGAGTACACACAATAATGATCAGTTCTTTAATTTAAACAGCCAGAGACCAAAACCCATACCTCTCTACTCTCTGACACAGGTAGCAGGGGGAAATCTGCTCATTAGAAATCTGGAGGAAGTAGTTAAAAATTGGTGTCACTGTCTGAAAAGTTAGAAACTCAATGTTGTATACAACTCAGAGACTTTTAATAAGGCAAGGTTGAAGATGGGGCAGTTGTTGCTTTGAAACACAACATAATTTTCTGTGTTGTCCTAATACTACTCTTTGATAATGAATAAAGAAAACAGCCAATTTAAAACTCAGGGATGTCTTTCGAGAATAGAGAATGCTGAGTGGCACACTGAGAGCAAATGAGAGGAAAGTAAATGTCAGAGCACCATTCCAGATGGTCTAGAGAACTCTTGTTAATAGATTTATGTGATTCCCACTGAGAACAAGGGCTATACTGATCCAAAAGTTTTATCAGTGGGGCTGGTCACACACTCACTTTCTAACACAATGTACTTGGTGATTTGATTATCTCTAAAGTTACTTAGTATAAAGGTAGATAACCCATTCACTGAATTTCACCCTAAGGCAACAGTAGACTCTGGTAAAGATTTTTTGGTCATAGTCACAAGGATCCATGTCTTTTATGACTAAGAAAACGGTCTTCACTTCTACGTATTTCTACCCAGACTCCCACTCCCCATATAGCAGACCATAGGATACAGAGATCTTACCCCAACAGACCACGGATGTTCATTATTTTTATCTAGAGACCCAGTCTCTATCATGCCCCATCTAGGTGATTATATGCCCCCTTCAATATCCTGACATTCTCCACTCTGTACTTCAAGGGCACTGAATATAGCTGGTAGATTCCGGATAACAACGGTGTACTGAAATGCACACATCTCTAGATTTCTGCCTGAAACTTTGACATGTGGACTTGAGTGTCTACTATACAAACCAGCATTAGCAATGCAAGAGGCCCAGGATTATGAGCCAAAGAATCTGGAAGGCAGATTCTGAGTATGATGTTTTATGAAGAAATTTAACTAAAATAGTACTTCTAGTTGGGGTTTCTAAAATACATGTGTCAAAGGATAAAAAGTAAAATATAGTCTTAGAATAGTTGCCTATCTGCTCTATTCTGTGTTAGCTGTTCTTAGTTGTAAACTTGACTATATCTGGAATTCAGTAAAACTCAAGTGGTTGAATATACCTGTGAGGGACTTTCCTTAACTAAGTAGGTATATTGACAATAAGCCCAGATCTACTGAGGTCATAATATCCATCTTCAATCAGGGCCAGAGCTCCTTCTGGCAGCCTACAATAAGAAAAAAGTTAGAGATCCCAATCACTGAATTTCATCCTAAGGCAACAATAGAAAGAAGGGGAATAGAACAGTAGGAAGAACAGGAAGAAAAAAGTTTGTTCTCTCTTTAATTGCTTATTCTTGCTTTAGATTTCATTAGTAACTTCAGGCCTTCATACTTATTAGAATTTACTTCTTCAGAATTCTGGAACATACTATGACCAACGGAGACCTTGTGGACTGAAACATTACTAGATTCTCAAATATTTTATTAGAAGACAGCCAATGTTCTATTAGCTGGACTATATATGTATGTATGGGATTTATTAAAATGGCTTATAAGCTGTGATCTAGCTAGTGAAGCAATGCTTGTCATTTATGAAATTATATGTGTGTACACATATATACACACACATGTATGTTTGTATATATACTTACATACACATATATACATGAATATATATGCATATAAATGCATACATATATACATATATACTTATATATACATATATATGGAATTTATAGTAATGACTGACAAGCTGTGGTACAGCAAGTAAAACACACACATGGCTATCTTCAATTAAATGTGTGTGTGTGTGCGCATGCACACATGCATATTATACATATGTTTATATATATGTAAGATTTTTGTATCAATTCTATTCCCTTAGAGAACATTACTAATGCTTATGCTTTCAATTTATTTAGCCTTATTATATGCAGATTACTATATTCTCTAGAACACACAAATGATAAAATCTTGTTTAAGAGATGTCACACCACTTTAATTTTAGCATTTATTTTTTAATATTTTCATGTGTGTGGACATAATGATTGTGTGATGCTATGCACATGATGCTACAGAAATATGAATGTTAAAGTACAATTTTCTCAAAACCATTTCGGTTCCTGGGATTAATCATGGTTATCATGTATCCTGACAAGTATATGTACTCATTAGAGCCATCTGAGTAGCCCATATTTAACTTTTAAAAAACAAGATTCTTTATTGATTTTCATCAGTTCTGTAACTTTAAAAATTTAAATAATGAGTTCTTTCAGGTTTTATTTTACTGATTAATGAATTTCTCACTTTTGCCTCTCTCTATCCTTTTAATTTTTTTCTTTCAAAAATTTCATGTTTCACAAACAAGATTTTTTTTCATGACTGAAAAATGAGTAGACTTTAATAACTTGCCTAGTTCCAATCTTCCTTATGGGAACTGTCTTTCAAAAGTAATCCAAAATCTTGAAAAAAAATCAAACACACACAAACACATGCCCATGCACACTAAATGAAATTGTAATAAGATTTTTAATAATGTTCAAAAGAAGAAGTCAGACTAAAAGAAAAGAAGAAAGTGAGAAGTACAATGCTTAGTTATTGTAGGAGGAAATGAACTAATGCTTTAGTCTGAACTGTTAAACAAGATAATATGTTAACAGTAGCCATGTATTAAATTTCCAATGAAATACCTCTTCAATGTGTCCCCCAAGCTTAAACATCTACATATTCATTTGTTGCATAACTTGGTATTCAGGCTCTATATCCTACCCTTTGGAGATGAATAATAAACAACTTGTCTTGTTTGAAGATTTAGCCTGAGTGCATTTATTCATCTCACAGTTTTATGGCTGTTCTTGTCATTACCGTTCTTACTTTTGTTTTATTGCCCCAGTATATGGCTCTTCATCTCCTTTTATATCTACATTCAAATAAATCCAAAGTTGATTTCAGCTTATTTCTTGCATTTATTTTTAAACATAAGTGCCCTTTTACTTTCCTTTTATCTAAAGTACTACTCCAATAGTATAGCTACTCATATCACATCTTATTTCCTCACTGCCCTCATCACAGAAGCTTGCCTATTTAAACAAATAGAGATAATTACACAAATACACAACAAAATGAAAATGAGGAGCTGTGGAGCACAGCCATGGTGGGTACCACTCCAACACGTAAGACTGAAGGATCACTGCACAGAGAGAGTTAAGGAAGCTAGAGGAATCTGGAGTTTGCTGTAAATTTATGTGTCTTGGTAATGTCAGAAGCTGTACTCATGATGTCTTAAGGAACAAAAGTTTGTTTATGACCATGGATAATAAACATACTAACAAGGTGGACAGATATGAACGTTTATATTTGTAAGATTTGTAAACTGTGTTAGATATCAGAATAAATAGGATTAATGTAATCTGATACTATGGAGAATAGGCAAAAACATAAATGATAGTGAGGTCTATATTTTACTCAGCAAAGTTAAAAAGTAAAACTAGTGGACTGGTATAATTCACCTGCACTTTACTACCCAGGACAATGGCTGAAAATGATTTTGAAAACTATTACTCAAAGACTATTAATAATAAAAAGGGATGAAATATTAAAGTAAGCCACAGCAATGTAAGAAATAGTCCACAGAAGACTAATCTCCAAAATAAATAAAGAATTCAAGAAGCTAACCACCAAAAAATCAAACAACCCAATCAAAAAAAATGAGATATAAAATTAAACAGAATTCACAACAGAGATATCTTGAATGGCTGAGAAGCACTGAAAAAATTGCTCAGTCCTTAGTGATAAGAGAAATGAAAATCAAAACTACCCTGATATTCCACCTTATACCAATCAGAATAGCTAAGATCAAAACCTCAAGTGACAACACAAGTTGGCAAGGATGTGGAGAAAAAAAGAACACCCCTCCATTGATGGTGGATTGCAAACTGGTACAACCACTCTGGAAATCAATCTGGAGGTTTCTCAGAAAATTGGAAATAGATCTATCTACCTTAAGATCCAGCAATACTACTCTGGGAATATACCCAAAAGATAGGCATGTATTCTTCTATGTTTATAGTGGCCTTGTTTGTGATAGCCAGAAGCTGAACACAACTGAGATGACCCACAACAGAAGAATAGATACAGAAAGCGTGGTTCATTTACACAATAGAATGCTACTCAGCTATTAAAAATGAGGACATCTTGAGATTTATAGGCAAATGGGTGGAACTAGAAAATATCATCTTGAGTAAGGTAATGCAGATCTAAAAGTACATGCATGGTATATATTCATTGATAAGTGAATATTTGCCAAAAAATGTACAGAATACCCAAGATACAATCCACAGAATTCAAAAAGGATAACAATCAAAAAAGCCCAAATGAGGACTCCTCAATCCCAATTGGGAAAGAGAAGAAAGCAATCACAGGAGGAAAGAGGGATGGAGGGAAGGACCTGGATGGGAAAGGTGGAGACTAGGGAGGGGAAGAGGGGAACATGATCAGGTATTAGGTGTGGGGGGGTACAGGACTAAAGCCCTGAGGGTCAGCAGAAAGAATGGAAGTGAGCAACCTCTCAAGGTACGTGGTAGATGGGGGCACTCTCTAGAATGTACCAGGGGCCTGGGAAGCCCTACAGTGGGGAGTGGGAACTTGTAGAGCCCAGCTCCAGCAGAAGGACAGGGCATCAAGTGAGTCAACAGTCAAAACTCTGACCCATAATTATTCCTGTCTGAATGAACTGCAGGAACAAAAACGGAGAAAAGCCCGAGGTAAAGGAGGTCTAGTGACAGGCCTAGCTCAAGGGGAGGCCCCAAGACCTGACACTATTATTGAGCCTATGAAGTGCTCACAAAATGGGGACTAACATGACTGCCCCCAGAAAGACACAACAAGCAGCTGAAAGAGTCAGATACAGACATTTGTACCCAACCAATGGACAAAAGCTGCTGACCCCTGTAGTTGAATTAGGGAAAAGCTAGAAGAAGCTGAGGAGGGCAACCTTGTAGGAGGACTAGCAGTGTTAACTAACCTGGAACCCTGAGATCCCTCAGATAGTGGCCCACCAACTAGGTTGCATGCATCAGCTGATATGAGGCCCCCAACACATATATAGCACAGGCCTGCCAGGTCTGGACTCAGCCAGAGAAGATGCACCTAACCCTCAAGAGACTAGAGTCCCCTGGGAGTGGTGAGATCTGGTAGGGTGGATGTGCAGGGCTGGGGACATCCTCATAGAGATGGGGGTCAGGATAAAATATGGACTATAAAACAGTTTAAATACTTTTTTTAAAAATAAAGAGGAAGAAAGGCAGAGGGAGGGAGGGACCTGTGTGTGATAGGGAAGAGGAAAGGGAAAAGGGAAGAAGATTAGGTATGGAAGAGGGGGGGCAGTAGAGAAGTCCAGAGGACCAAGAGAATGAATGGAGCTAAGTAGCTTAGGGGGACGAGGAGAGGAGACCCTCTAGACAATACCAGAGACACAGTAGGTAAGAGACTATAAGGACTCAATGGGGGTGACCTTAGACAATGGCCAACATTGGGGAGAGGAACTCAAAGAGTTCATCCCCCAATTGATAGTGGAAGCTCAGAGTTACTAACCCACTGTCAAAATTTCTAGAATTCCTAGAACCATTCCTATCTAAAAGAACAGGGACAAAAATTGGGAAGAGACTGAAGTCGAACTTGGAATCTCTCTCATGAGAGGGCATCAAAGCACTGATAATATGATGTGCTTTCAGACTGGAGCCTGGCATAGCTGTCCTCCGAGAGCCTCTACCAGCAGCTGACTGAAACAGATGCAGATACTTATACCCAACCATTGAGTTAAAGTCCAGGACCCCTATGGTTGAATTAGAGAAAGGACTAAAGAAGCTGAAAGGGAGAGTGATCCCACAGGAAGACCAGCGGTCTCAACATATACAGACCCCAGGGAGCTCCCAGAGACTGACCTACCAAAGCATACACAGGCTGGTCTGAGGCCCCTGACACAAATATAGCAGAGGTTTGCCTGGTCAGGCCTTAGTGGGAGAAGCTGTGCTTAATCCTAGAGAGACTTGGAGCTCCAGAGAAGCAAGAGGTCTGGTTGTGGAGAAGCACCTTTTAAGATAAAAGGGAGAGGAGGGATGGGAAGAGGCACTATAGGAGGGCAGACCAAGAGGAAGAGCAATGAGATGGGAATGTAAACAAATGAAATAATAAAAATCGTAAAAAATAAAATGAAAGAGCACGCATATAAATAGAGGAATAAATGATTTAATATGGCTATATTGAAGGTGTTGTTGAAGAAATTGCCCTGGTTGTGGCTATATATAATAATATCACAAAATGTATATAAGATCATTATGTCTATTCCATATTTCCATATTTGCACCTAATCACAACATCAATAAAATTTTCCTATAAGAGCAATTAAAAGGATGGAAAGATGGACTTGTAATTCAGAACACTTGCTGTTCACACCTGAGGAGCTCATATCTTAGCCTCCACATGAAAAAGCCAGGCAGGCTTCTATGCATTCTTGCATCCTGGCACTGAGTGGAGCAGATAAGAAGATCAATGAGCACTGTTGCTTACAGCCTAGCAGAAAACACATACTCCAAGTTCAGCAAGAGATAGCCTCAAAGGCAATGTGATAGATTAGTAAACTCAATATTTTCTTCTACCATCTATTTGCAAAGATGGATAGCAATACTGTCCATACTTAGGTGCTCATATAGCACACACACACACACACAAACACACAGAGAGAAAGAGAGAGAGAGAGAGACAGACAGACAGACAGACAGACAGACAGACAAAGAGAGAGACAGAGATACAGAGATACACATGCACAAATATACATGAGTAATATGGTTTTTCATTGTAATAATTATATCTCTATTCATATGTGCTATTTTGAATTAGGAAGTGATATGTTATAAGGAAGAACATGAAGAAATAAGTAATGTACAATCTCTTAGCTAGTGAAATATTAAATACATTAGTAAACAAGAGATGCAACATGTTATAAATTCATAAAATGAGTTAACCAAGGTCCAGGAAGATCCTCCATCTGCAAAGGCTTCCAGAAAAAAAAAAAAGGCTAAAGAACTTGAAATTGGCACATTAATTAGAATTTTCTTAACATTTATAGAATTTAAACTCCATAAGTTATCATTTGGTGACAAGAAAATTCAATTTACAAATGATTACTAAGTTCAGAATAATTAATTTCTTCAAATGAGGTATTACAGAGACTAGCATTAGAGTTTATTTTTAAGCCTATAATAATAGGGACAAAAACAAACCCTTAACAGTGTGTGTGTGTGTGTGTGTGTGTGTGTGTGTGTGTGTGTGTGTGTGTTACTTTATGTTCCTTTCAGCATTATTTAGGATAAGTATCCTTTGGAATGCATTTTCTTTATTTTTTTTCATTTTTTTTAAGAGTTAGGAGACTGTGAGTGGCTTGCTCATAACATGGTACGTATAATTTATTAGCTTTTGCTTGTGCAGTTGGATGATTCATATGTGTTTGAGTGTATGAGATGTATATACATGTATATATGGGAGCATGCAAGTGTCGTAGCACACATACAGAGATGGGAAGACAATCCTGGTGTCTACCATTGCCTTTCACCTTCTTTGGAGGTGAAAGGAGGCTCTCTTTGTTGTTCCAGAGTGTTCTGTGGCTGCCAAGTGCCCTGAACCACAAGCTTCCAGGAATCCTCCTGTCTCCACTGCCCATTTTTCTCATGGTGAACTGAGACATCAGATGGATACTATAATATTTGCCTTTACAGTTTTCTGGATATTCAAACTCAAGTCCTCATATCTACTTGGCAAGTTTCATTATGCACTGAACCGTATCTCCAGCCATGGAACATGTTTTTCCCATGGCCAAATCTAAGATAACAGATTACTATTCTATTTTATTATCTGGTGACTCTCTTCACTTCTTGATTATTATATCAGGTATTGGTGTTCTTTCTGACTGTGTGTTTAATTTGTAAGTTTAATTTTAGGATTAGGGAGACACAAATAAAAACTTGCCTTCTGTTGAAGATGTACACACCTGAACTACTTTACTTACAGTTTAATTATTAATGTCTCTGTAAAGTGATAGTACAATCAGTTATATATTTTATATGAACAGATATGAGTGAACAGTTAAATTCAAATACGGCATAATGAAAAGTACAGGAATTTATAGTATTTAAGGTACAAGGCATTATTTTTGTACTCTTGCATGCCCTCATATTTTTATGTAAATTTGATAACTTCGGATATTAAACTCTCTTTGTGATCTTGAGCAGTTCAATAAATCTATGATTCCCTCAAGTTATCTTGTTCCAAGCACAGAGTTATTTATTCTCCCTTCACTGCAGCAATTTGACTTAGCATAATGCTGATCTCACTCTATTTTTGACTCAGAGTTTTATTGCAGGCATGTGTCAGCTTATTACTGAAGTGGTTAGACATAAGCTCCTCTCAAATATTCACTGTCCTATTTTCTGGTCTGTTTTCAGACAGCCCTTCATTGAGAGCAATGGCCTTGGATTGGTTCCATGGGTGTCCCACCAATCAGGATGTAGGTTATATTCAGGATGGAATGAGCTTCTCAAGCACATATAGTCCCAGGAAGAAAGAGCAAAGCTGGAAGCTCATTAATATTCAAGCATGCTGCAGATTAGAGGCTTCTCTTAAGTAAGCATGTTAATCTTACCTTTCCTCATCAGCAGGCTTTGCTGGGTATACAAAGCCAAGTACTGTCTATTTGTTGCCTCTGTTTTAGGACATAAGACTTGCAATGCATAAGTGAACTGTTGCTTTATTTTCTTTCATGAAACCTAACATTTTAGCACTCTTATATTTTCTAAAAATTCAATTATCATATGTATATAGGTTAACATCATTGATGTGACATGTGACTTAGAGGTGAGAGTGTAGACAGGGCACAATTTTGAAGTTTATCTTTTTTCGATATAAGTAAAATTTCATTTCTCATTTGGCTCATTGAAAAATAGCCAGGGATTCTTACTTCAAGTTACCATCTTCACTAATACATTAAAAAAAAAAAAATCAGGAAAGGTTTTCAATATAAGTCACATTTTTTCATTTACTATATTTTGATTTATTTTTGCTTTTTCTATCCTTTTTTGTATCAATCTACCATTTATTATGTAATAAAGTATGATTTTTTATCATAGCTTGGCCAAGAAATCACTCTATAGACCTGTGTGGCCTTGAATTTGTGACAGTCCTCCTGTCTCTGTCTTTTGAATATTGGGAATACAGTATTAAACACTGTATTATTAGTCAGAGTTCCCGAGAGTCACAGAACTTATGGAATGTCTCTCTATAACAAGGGGAATTTTTGTAATGACTTACACTCTATAGTCCAGCTTACCCAACAATGGGTAGCTGTGAATGGGAAGCTCAAGAATCTAGTAGTTGCTTTGTCCTGCAGGCTAGTTGTTTCAGCTGTTCTTCTGTATAAGCTGAATCCTGAAAAAGTAGGTTTCAACAGAGGTGCTGACAAGAAAGTGCAAGCAGGCAAAGAAGAGTGAGTTTTTTTTTCTTCCAATGTTCTTACATAGGCCTCCAGCAAAAGGTGTAGCCCAGATTAAAGATGTGTATCCACCACACCTTGATCTGGAACTTGCTTTGTCCCAGGTTGATATTAAAGTGGGAGATCTGCTTACTTCAATATCCTGGGATTGAAGGTGTATACTACCTTGCCTGGGTCTAAACTTTTCATGGCCTCAAGTTAGGGGTCAGAAGCCTGTCTTCCAGCCTTAAGGTCTAGATAACAGATATGCCCTCCATTTCTGGATTATAGTTCATTCCAGATGTAGTCAAGTTGCCAATCCAAAGTAGCCATTACGTATACCCTATCGTATCATTTCTATCTATCTCTTAGTCTTCACTACATAACAGTATAGCTTTTTCTAACCTGTGTTTTCAAAATGATCATAAATTGCTTTTTCTGCTTACTGTAGGCTGATAAAATACTATCCAAGTACAATTAAATGGACCTGCTTACTATATGCACAAAGTAACACAATAATTTTCTGGTTAACACCTCAAAGAGTAGGTAACATCATATGGATTAAATAAATACACAAAAAGAGACCATGTAGCTTTTTTTTACTGGAATAATGGGCTACATTTTAAGGTTACTGCAAAGCACTGTGATCTTGAATAGATTACCAACAACTGAATGTCACAAAAAGAGACTCAGTTATAGACATTGCCTCATCATTAGGTGTTATTTTTTTCTTTACACAACTCATGCTTTGCTGATTGTCTTATGGTGAATACTAGTAATGTGTGTGTGTGTGTGTGTGTGTGTGTGTGTGTGTGTGTGTGTGTGTGTGTGATTATTCTCCCAAGCATTTCTACAGAGCCATTCATTTTTACAAAGGTCCAAATTATTTTACAATAAAACTGAAATTTAATTCTAATTAGCATATGCATACATTAAATGGACTATGCATTGTTGCTCTCATTTTTGAAATGAAGAAATTGAAAACTTTCTCATATTCATACACTCAGTTGAATCAGAAACCCATCCTAGCATGTACATAACTTAACACTTAACTTGCAATGTTAAGTAGTTGATTTTCATTATTTAGTATTAGCAGGTGTGAATGAAAAGATACCAGTCTCTTTGAATTCCTGTTTTCTCTTCATCATTTAAAAACAGGGGATACAGACAGGTTAATAAATGTTCCTTGGAGTGGTTATGCAATAGACATAATGATGTTCCAAGGTTAGAAAACCTGGAGTGCCACTGTCTAGAAAGAGCTGATGAAATGGACATATGGCCAATTACACACTGATTTAAGCAAAAAGTTAGGAATTTCAATATTAAATAGAAAAGAACAAAAATGTGACAGTGCTCTAAAAAAGCCTGGATTAACCAGGAGGAATTCAAGTGCATTCAATAAAAGTGAGAAATGAGTAGACTATCAAGAATACTAAATTATAAGCATAATGTGCTGTCCATTATGCCATCATCTTATAGCTCCAAATTCACCCTTTAATTACACCTGTCATCACTCTGTAGCACTGTGTCCAACATTATGTAAATTGTGACTTCTTTTACTAATGAGGCTCAGACATCATTAGATTTAAGCAGTAGCAGATATGGAGGAGGCTGAAAAGTAGTCAGCAAAGAGGTTTCCTTGTCCTTTTTCATATTTTGTTCCTTGTAGAAATTGAACAACACCACTTCTTTTCAGCATCAGCAACTAGAAAAGCCACATCACTTGCTTCCGGCCTATAGCAAAATATCCAGAATCATCTTGATTAAATCCCATTAACAGTTCCAGCGTCATGGAGACTTTTGAATGTGCCTCTGATGTACTATACTATAGTCTATCCTAGCTCTACTATGCCAAATTGCCTCATGGAAAGTTGACCCATTTGAAGGCTCTGATGAATTTTAAAATAAACTAAATCAGCTATTCTTAAATGCTGGATATGTTATCACTTGGAATCTGATATTGTAGAAAATATTTAACTTGGTAAATATGGATTCAAGAGTCTCTTAAGTCAGTATGCTTAGAAAGTTGTCAAAACCCAGATTTACGAGTCTCCACATTGCATCAAAACTTCAGCACTCTAAAATGTAGTTATTCAAAAGTGGAAAAGATTTTAGTTTACAATAAAATAAAGTGTTTATTTGGACAGCCATATAACTATACAAGAGAGAGAAGATTGCTGTTATCCCATGGCTCTTCTTGAAGAAAGACAAACATCAATTGAGTGGTTGAGATTGTCATCAAACCTATATAAATAACTCAACTTTCTCCACTTTTCTGAAACACCCCAAGTCAGACTTACATGATCTATAGTTGTCAGGAAGCTTATCTTCCAATCCCTACAGAACAGCCCATTAAGCACTGAGATTTCATGGGTTTTTCCAGCTCCTATTGTTACTAGTGACTGCAATTATTCTCCTTGCCCCCAAAGAATGGCCATGACAGCACAGTAACAGCCACTATCAGTAGAAATTTCTGTTCTAATTTAAATGCTGCTGTGATAAAACAGGTAGCAAATGTAACTTCTGGAGAGGAAAGCATTTTTTAAAATTACGTGTTACAGTCAAAGGATTTAAAGAAGGAACTGAGGCAGGAGGAACCTGGAAGTAGGAAATGGAGCAGAGAATATTGAGGAAGAAAAAAAGTTTACTGCCAGGCTTTCTGTACTTAGCAATATGTTTTTAAAATTACTTCTACTTCTTTTCAATTTTAAAATTATAATGTAATTATATCATTTTCCTTGATTCTGCACTCCAAATTCTCTCTCTCTCTGACTCTCTTTTTTAACACATAAATATAATCTGCTTAGTCTGTACTGTTACTTGTATGTATATGTTTTTAATGACCGATCATTTGTTTATTGGATAACCACTTAATCAAGTGTCCAAAGGCTTCTGAGAAAACAGGTAACTCGCCTCCTCCAAGAGTACATTTTCACAGTTGTCTTGCAGAGGCTCTATGCTAGCTTGCAGAGAAGGAAGCAAGCAGCAGTTCTACTGAGCTAAGATGACCATGAGCCATGACAATGACCACTATAACCCTATGGATACAGCAGTGGCATGCATACCTTGGCATTAACCATCAGTTCTCTAATTGGACTTAAGATACACACTCATCAGGAAGAAAATTATCCCTGGTACTGGAAAACTAGTCAACTGCTCAGGATTAAAGGAGTCACAATTCTTGGAAGTAAACCTACAATCACCACTTTATTTAGCTAGCACAATCCCTAACTATATTCTAAGTTGTATTCTTCACTCCATGTCAACAAAACTTTTTTTGTAACAGACAGGACCACTACAGAAAACTACAACCAATCACGATGTAGAATCTTGAGCCATTCTCAACAGATACATCTACAACACAAAGTTGACGGACAGTGAAAAGATTGTAAATTCAGAGGACCAAGGAGTTCACTGTGACAGTGTGTCTCTTAGGAATGTAGGAATCTATACCCACAAAATCTCAACAACAAGATTGCCTAAAGAAGAGCTGAACAAGAACATCAATAGACATGCTACTGTGGACAATTAAGCACTACAGATAAGAAAAGAGTTCTGTGATCCAGAAAAATAATCTTTCCCAGGGAAATGAACATCATTATGTACCTTGCTTATGCTGTTCAGGCCTACTTGCTCAGGCATACAACCATTCATTGTAGACTGGACACTCATAAACAAAGTGTCCTATAGTCATCCCCTTGGACAAATCTGATGGAAGCAATTCCTCATTTGAATTACCCAATTTCTGAATATATGTTTTTGTTTATATCACACAAACTGCTTAGGATATATCTACTTCTTCTCAGTCCAGATTTACAATTATTTTTATAGTTATTATCTGTATATATTTGTACTGTCTTTATATAATCATGGTTCTAACATCTATAAATGTGTTTTATGCATTAATTTATTGTTCAAATATCATATTGAGTGAGTTGATGCCTCAATTTGAGAGTTCTTGACATTATAAGGATACAACATTTAATATTCCCAGATCACATAAAGGGAGAAGTAAAATGTTTAGAAAATGAAGTTGATCAGTGAGGAAAGGGATAGCAGGAAGGGGGACTGGAGCTAAAATGGAGAAAGAAGCTGTACGTGCATTATAGACTTGCAAAAAATTATCATGTAAAACCAGGTATAAAAATATTATTTGACAAAAATGTCTTAGTTAAGGTTTTGCTGCTGTGAGCAGACACCATGACCATGGCAAGTCTTATACAGGATAATATTTAATTGGGGCTGGCTTACAGGTTCAGAGGTTCAGTCCAGTATCATCAAGGCAGGAAGCATGAATGCATCCAGGCGTGCATAGTGTAGGAGGAACTGAGAGTTCTACATCTTCATCTGAAAGCTGCTAGCAGAATATTGGCTTCCAGGCTGGTAGTTAGGATGAGAGTCTTAAAGCTCACATCCACAATGAAACACCTACTCCAACAGGACCACACTTTCTAATAGTGCCACTCCCTGGAGCTAGCAAATACAAACCGTCACAATAAATAAAATTAAAAATTAATCTATAGTATTAATGTTGAAAATAATGTGATTTTTTTAAAAAGTACTTTTGAGATTATAACAAACTTACATCATTCATTCCCCCTTCTTCATCCCTGCAAGTCCTCCCATATATATCTCCTTGCTTTTTCATCAAATGTATTCCTTGTTCATTAATGTTCTTATATACCTATTTGTACTTTTTTATAATTGTATTTACCTAGTAGAGTATTTCAACAAAAGATAACACAAATATACATACCACTATTTTTTTTCTTTTCTTTCTTTCTTTCTTTTATTTTTGGTTTTTTGCTTTTTGGGTTTTTTTTGTTTGTTTGTTTGTTTATTTTTTTGAGACAGGAGTTCTCTGTATAGCCCTTGCTGTCTTGGAATTCAGTCTGTAGACCACACTGGCCTTGAACTCAGAAATCCGCATGCCTCTGTCTCCCAAGTGCTGGGATTAAAGACGTGAACCACTACTTCCCGGCTGTCATACTACTATTTATTAAAGGTGATTTTTGTTTATATATATATATATATATATATATATATATATATATA
>NW_022196905.1:48732732-48752424 GCF_008632895.1 Mastomys coucha | reverse complement strand
TGGTACCTATTGTTGGTGGTTAGCTAGACACATCTGTGTAGAGGTGAACTCTATTGAGGAATTTCCTCCACCAGGTTGTCCTGTGGATTTACTTGTGGAGAATTTTCTAGATTAGTGGTTGATGGGGAAGGCTCCACCCCAATATGAGTGGTATTTAAGATAAGTAGCTGAACATAATGCTGGAAGCAAGGTTTTCCTCTTTGTTTTTGCTTTAAGTCCTGCCTCTAAGTTCCAGACATGAATTTCTGTCATGGCTTTCTTCAATGATGAACTGTATATCCTATAATCCAAACAAACTATTCCATTGCCAAGCATATACAAATTTTAGAAAAGAATTTCAGTGTTGTGTGTTGAAGGACTGACTATTTCTCTCTTCCTCCCTTCCTATCACCCACACTTCTCCCCCACCCCGATTCTGCATGTGTGCATGTGTGCCTGTGTGTGTGTGTCTGCACTCACACACATGTATGCTAGTGAGCACTGAACAGAGGACTCTGCTCATGCTCAGTAATTATCCTACGATTGCACTATACCTCCAGTCCAGGTTTTACTTCATCATTTTGATGTAAGATCTTAGTAAGATGCATGGGCTGGCTTTAAACTCATTGCAGTTTAAAGGTAGTACAAGAGAGGCCTCAAATATATCTTTAACATACTTTAACCCTCTTAGTAGCTGAGGTTAAAGACCTATTCTACCAATCCCATCTTCAAAACATTGATTATTTATTCTGTCATACAAGTGAATCATCCCACTTGTAATCTCAATGTAGAAAATTAAAAAAGAAAATCTTATAATATTACTATAATTTTTAAAAGTTCTTCAACATGGTTAGCGAGCATTAAAATAATTTCTGCAGCAATGCTAAAATTGCACCACATGGTTCCAAAATATTGAGTCAAATGCTCTTAGGTAATTAATTTTAGTCATATTCTGAAACATCAAAATTTCAACAATTTAAAAACCATTTGTTGGCATGGAAACATCAACTTAATTAAAACTGGATTAAACCAATTAACCTAAAACATATTGTACTACTGAGTGTTTGATATAGAATACTTTGGAAGGAAGAGAACATTATTCATAATCATTTTAGTTCTTTTATCTAATTGGAAGTGTTTATGCTTCGTAATGGACCTACACAAGCACTAATGTCCCTGCTGACTACTTTCATAGGACAAGAGTGGTTGCAAATAAGCTTTCCATTAAACATAAAAAATTACCAACTTTTTCAAAGGAGTGCTGAAAGTAGAATGTTTTGTGTATATTGCTTATTGCCTTTGCTTAACCCTAATATCTAAAATTTTTGAGACAAATAACCATACTGGTATCCTATATTTCAAGCCTCAGAATTCATTCTCATTGACAACTACTCCTGCTGTAGAGTGAAAGGAAACAAAGTACTATGAAATAAAAAAATATACAGTATGGATTGAAGTAGAATAACAAAAATTATTTTAATATTTTTAATAACCAGTGTTTTTCTAAGCAATAAACCCATATATGCCTTGATAATATTAATTGAATATAGTTTGTATTTTTAAAATATTATTAAATATATACTCTATTTTTAGATCTATAGAGTTCAATAGTTACTATACTTTAAGGTTAAATCTCAGTTTATTAATAGAATCATAATTCTTTCATCCTGAGTACACTCTGCTATCATTTCTATTTTCTATATTTTGATAAATCTTGGCAGCACCCTTTTTTTTCATGACTTTGATAAAGTCAGTGAGACAAGTAAGAGTAGGAATGATTGTGTTGTTTCATGTTTCCAGTCTCTGATCTTTATTTTGCTAGGTAAAGTAGATCATGGTAGAGCAGAGCTTCCTACCTTATTTTACACTAAGAAGGATTGAGAGAAGAAGAGGCTGGTAGAAAGAGAAGGAAATGGAAAGAGAAGTGATAGAGAAGAAGGAGTCAGGGAGAGAAACTTCCATAATTAACTGAAGTTTGGAGTCATAATTTGTCCAAAATTCTATGCGTGGTTTCTACTGAAGGTGAGTTTCAGCATACAATATGTATATTTACTTTCAAAGCTAGCTGCATTTTGCAAGACTAATGAAAGAGATAGATAATTATCATGATCATCCATTGTTTTCAGGAAATAATACTGTAGGTAGTATAATAACCACAATTAACTATAATTTAAATGAAATGCAAAGCACCTTCTAAAGAAAAGTGTCATTCTGTAAAGTACTGCCTCTTTTTCTCAAAGGCTTACATTCATTGATAGAACGTTTTACTGTCTGAGTCTTGTATTCTGGTCAGATACTCAAATTTGAGACTAGCAAATTTCCTTCTATCTTTTCAAAATCCTATTGATACTTCCTTGGGGAAAATAGTTCATTTGAATTTTTATCTTATGTAGTAAACTGGCCAATTCTTTTTCATTGCTGAAGAGAAAATATGTTTCAATCACAAGGAACCTATATTAGTGTGTCCTGTAGTTATTTACATAATTTCACATAAATATATTTGTGGTAAAGTATAACAATATCCTTGAATAAATCTGAATATTTTCTTCATGAAATCTTATAACCCAAGTGCTAAATTCCATCCCTCTGGAGCAATTGATATTGTAATAAGGTAATAAATTACTGTCATTCACAAAGTATTAGATAAGACTGGTACAAACTCTTTAGAAAAGGTTTCATTCATATAAACCTAATCTAGAAATTCCCATATACCTGCCCAGAGGTTTTTGTATTAGATAATTCTAGAACCTGTCAAGTAAAAAATCAGTATCAGTTATCATATTGTCTAAACTAAAATATAGTATAATGCTAATGTTTACACATAAGCATCAGTTTCAGTCATTAAAAGCCTTGTCTCGCATCACCTGTTACCCTGATGGGGCCAGTATTCAAATGTTGCTCATTTTCTTTTGACTCCAAGATTTTCTCTTAATGTACAGGGGGGCTTTAGGCAGGTGGCCATGCATAAAATATTTTGTTAAACCCATGGATTTTCAGTACACTCTTTTGGGTTATGTACATGTTCTGTCCTCATTTTGTATTTAAGAAAATTGAAAAAATAGTATCAATGAAACATATGATATGACTTCTAAGAGTATTGAGCTGCAAGAGAGATGGGTTAACAAAAAAGAGCGCTTGTTGCTCCTGAAGGGACCCTAACTTGAGTTCCTAAGCACCTATATTTGGCAATTTGTGACTGGCTGTAGCTCCAGTTCCTGGGAATCTAAAACTTTCTTCTGGCTTCTGCAGACATCAGTACTCATTGGGCCCATACCTCCATGTAGACATGTACACATACAATAATCAAAGAAGAGATAAACCCGTTAAAAAGTTAAATACAGGTTACAACAATTAATGGAAGAAAAAGAAAAGCCATGTGTTTGGAAGAGAGCAAAGTGGAATATTTAGAAGTGTTTACAGACAAGGCATAAGGAAATAATGTAATTGTACCTTATTCTCAGTAACTAAAATATATAATTAAAGATAAAAGGTAACTAATAAATTTAACATGTGAACTAAATGCTATAATTTTGAAGTGAGGCAATAAATACTCAAGAACATATGTTTGATTTCAGTCAAAATCTTTACATGTAATGATAGGTCTTTCAACTAAGAAAACTGATAGACCAGGCATTCTGCCAAATATTCTATACACAATTAGCTGCAAAATAGTCTCTTTGTTTCAACTAAATTATTTTTGGTAAACTAACTCAAAATATGAAAATATGAAAAGTAAACTTTCATATAAGGAGATATAGACTAGTTTATTGGAGAAATTAGGTGGCTAGTCATTAATCACTGTAAATTATTTGGCTCTCCAATAGAAAAGGATCAGGCCTGAAATCACAGACATACTAGTAACATCATATGGACTGGGGATGTTGTATTTACACATATGCACACACACACACACACACACACACACACACACACACACACACATGTACTTACATATACATTAGAAGTATAAGAGCCCATGAACTTAAAACAGAGTGGGAAAAAGTAAGAGAATTTGGAAGTAGGAAGTGGAAGGGAAAATGATGTGATTATATTATAATATCAAAAGATACATGAAAATTATATTTGAAAGTCTTAATGAATGTTTGTTTTGCCTCCAATGATAGTATATTTGAAATAAGGGATTTTCTTTGTCAACTTCCTGATATATATATTTAAAAATCCACATGTAATAAAGAAAATGTTCTTTTAAAAATCATTTTTAAAATTTTCTACATCCTTAGAATAAATCAATCTGTTCCAGACTTAACAATTATATTTTGACATGTAGTTTAGTGTTAAAGCTTTAAACTAAACTGTATTCTTAAGAATTTGATGTTTCAAATGCATTCTCATATGTACTATTGTTTCCTCCATGTATCTCATAATCAGCTGGCTTCATGACTGGCATAAATTATATAGATTGTTAAAATAAAAAGTATGCAAACCTATTGAGATGTTAAGGGGAAAAAATGAAGGCACAGGTGTTTGAAGGAACCACAGCTTATAAAGGGCAGAGTGGGAAATTTAGTTGCAAAGATATTATCACAAATAGTACAGACGGCAAAAATAAATCATTCTAAAAGAACAAGAGTTCATATGATTCATTAGGAAGGTAAAGGACAATAATATTTGTAACAATATGTAAGTGGTGAAAGTCTTTTGAGGAACTGGGCTACAAAATCAAAGAGTTAATATTTTTGTCAGTAAAGGAATATATACACTCTTTACCACTGAGGATGTATTTATTACCTACCCCATTATAATTTTAATATAGTTTTATTAAGTCTCTTCTTTCTGTAGTCTGATACAGGGCTTTCACTTTAAGTAATACAATCTGACATTTAGGTCCATGAAGAACTTCAAGAGTAATGATGATGTAATGGCTTACATCAGCTCTACAGAGATAGCTTCTTTCCAAATTGCATCAGTGTTGCTGCTGAAAATGATTCATGCATTTCAGTCTTAACTATTGACTACATAATTCATACTTTCAACCATTCACAAATTGTGAAATATTAAAATTGTTTATTGCTTCTTGGCTGTTTCATCAGCAGTATTATTTTGAGAATTTGATAAAGGATTAGGAGTAAGAGTGGGCTGGGTGGTGGTGGCACACGCCTTTATCCTAGCGCTTGTGAGGCTGAGGCAGGCAGATTTCTGAGTTCAAGGCCAGCCTGGTCTATAAAGTAAGCTCCAGGACAGCCAGGGCTATACAGAGAAACCCTGTCTTGAAAAACCAAAAAAAAAAAAAAAAAAAAAAAAAAAAAAAAAAGAGCAAAAGTGGATAGTTTTTGAAGCTAATATATAGATAATTTTCTATTGTCACACACATGTCAACATTTTACTGGTCCACAGTGAGAAAATGATGTAAACAATCAGATTATTAACACTCTGTTCATATATTATATAGAAATGGTCTTACAGAATTTGATATCCAGATTGTATTTTTCCTATTTAATATATATTTCCTGTATTTATTTCTATTCATCCATTCGTACATTCATAAATACATTGGGAATATAACAATAAACATCAGATCTAAAATTAATGCTATCCACAAGGTTATATTTTAGTAGACATAAAATCAGAAACATAACAAATTGTATATTATTAAATTCAGGTACATTCATACGTGCTGTGTATGTATTGATATATCATCATCTTGCCCATTATCTCAATCTCCAAAGCAAAATAACCAATAGGAGGAGCAGTCGTATATGGTATATATATATAGGAATATGTGAATGTCTATATGCATACAGCCATACATATGATCTAACATATGAATGCACAGTTGAAAATACATTTGTGTGTATATATATATATATATATATATATATAAAGATAGATTTTATAAATACAAATATGTTTTTGTATCATAAAATAAAAATGAATATGTATATTTATGTTTATGTATACATATAACTGTATGAATTCTTTTTAAGGAACTGAATCATACAATGTTAAGACATTGAGAGAATCACAAACTCTAGACCTAGACAAGAGCCCAACATGGCTGTCCTGAGTGGCCCTACCAGCAGCTGACATAGATACTTACACCCAACTGTTGGACCTCAGTCAAGGACACTTATGACTGAATTAGAAGCATGGAAGAGCAGCAGAGGAGGACAACCAACACTCTTCTCAGTCTCAGCTAATCCGGAACCCTGGGAGCATCAAAATTTAAAGCTAATGACAGTTTCTTGCTTTTGTTTTTATTTGGCTTTGTCTGTGCATTTATCATTTATTTCTTAGGTTTATGGGAATTGCCTTTCTCTGGAACATTGGCTTGTCTGGTACTTTCAGATGCTCAGACAATATCCAGTTTTGATAATGAGGCAGCCTACATGTTAAATAGATAGCTGGTGATTACGTATTCAGTCTTTAGTGAAGCCCAGTAATAAGATAAGGAATATTTGTCAAAACAAAAATAGTTGTCTATGTAATATAAAATAAATTAGCTTCCAGAGGGCTGGATGGTTGTTTTTGCTGTCCTTACAGAGGAACTAATTTACTAGAACCTACGTGATGTCCAACAAACTCTGTAACTCCAGTGAAAGGTATACTAATGCCCCTCTGACTTCTGTGAGCAACCTATACACATGTGGTGCACAAACATACAAGCAGGTACATTCAAATATACATAAACAGATAAATGTTTTTAAAAGCTTATTTTTAAAAAGGTCTTTATGTTTACTCCTGAGAAGCTTCTAAGCTCTCCTATCAAAGGTTTTATTAAACATTCCTACCTGCAAATGCTGTCTCAAGCAATATACTACTAACACTATTGCCTTCAATGGCAGAGGAGCTTTTATGGTCTTGTGAAACAGTTGCAGATGCTTCTGCACAAACAGGTTATTTTAATTTTAGAATGAGGAAGCCTATTCAAATACTGAAACTCATAAAGGAAAATTTGATTGATTTCCTAGTTCACTTTATAAGCCTTTATTCACAACTATTTTATTCTCAAAAATCAAGAGTACATTAATGCAAATAAAGTTATTGCTAATGTGTTCATTTCGTATAATTTTAAGTTTACAGTCATGAAAATGTTCTTTATTTTAGTTTTTTAATAACACAGATGCATAAGCACTTTTAAATATAAGATTGGTAAATATGTTTTCTATTTAAAGATTAACACTAAAATGTCTGTCCATGAATTGCCAGAAAAGAATTCATCATCAGCACCAAAATAAAGAACAAATGGCATTCAGTAAAATCTAAGAATGACAATTTAGTTATAGGTAGATATATACTATGATTATTATGCTATATTCTTCTAGTTAATTTTTATGAATTTTCATCAAAGTTTAATAGACGAATGTCTTCTGACAGTCTCATGAATGAGAACCTCCACTTCATTTATATACAGTCACACACACATACACACACAAACACATACACACACACAGAAAGAAAGAGACAGACAGAGAGACACAGAGAGAGACAGGGAGACAGAGACAGTGAGGCAGAGACCAAGAAAAAGAAAGATAGAAAGACAGAGAGCAAGAGAAAGACACAAATATGAACAGAGACACAGAGACAGAACCAAATACATGGGGAGAAAGCAAGACACACAGAGACAAAGTCATTTCAGTACTTAAGAGATTAAAACTGAACATTTAAAAGTTCTAAATTGTCAAAATCTTAGAATTATAAAAAATTATAGCTTCCCTTGTTACAAGTTAATCATACAAAACTAACTAAAATTTTAATAATTAATTCCTAATTTTATACTTACCTGCACTAAGAAATTTGCAAGCAAGCTGTGAAGAGCAGAAGGTCCATGAGTCTTTCCAGTGAAGCCTCTGGATGATTATTTCAGTTACCCAATAGAAGATCTTTAAAAAGAGAGTTGATCGAGAAATCTCAATTCCGAGGGAGATATGGAGAGACTCAATATTTTCTACTGTAATTCTACAGTCAGGGATATTGTCAGATAATATACAAAATGATGATTGAAAATTTATCTATGAACTCTGCCAAGTTTTTCAATAAATATATAAAGCAATTTAAAGTTGCTGAAGGAATTATTTGTAAGCTTGTCTTATTGTGTGGTAAAGCTCAAAAAACTCAAAAATGTTTTATTGAGTTAAAGTTTTGATTGGTTTAGGAAGACCATTTCTACATTTCCAAAGCCATAAAAAAATAATCTGTTTATCTTAGAATAGATACACATTCTCCTGTTCTCTGCCTCTGGATAAAAATAGAAAAAACATGTGTTTCAGAGGTATGGGTTATAGAAATATATCAGAAAGTGTATTTTGCTTATATGTAACACAAACACATCACACATTTGTTTCTCAGAAAAAAAAAATCACAAAATAGATTTGAACTATACATCTAATGATACATAAATGCCCTAGTTATCCATTACTGTAAATTCAAGATCTCACTTTTAATTATCTTTTTCTTCTACACTTCATGATCAATATTCTCCATATTTTAGGGAATGTTAAATATTCAAAAATTGAAATAACAGGATTTATTACAATGAATGACACACAATGGGGACTCACAAAATGTGTCATATACTTCAAGAAAAGCATGACTCTGGAACTCAGTGATGGGAGAAAAGAGTAGGTAAAATAGTATTGGAAATCATTCATAAAAGTAGTTTACTAAAATCAAATTCATTTACAGAAAGAAAGCAAGAGCATGTATAAAGTAGGAATGAAGTTGAAAGTGAAATCATTAATCAAGTCATCTTCCTGGTGAGCATGAATGACATTTGTCATACAACTTACTACAACTGAGATGTGTTTATGAAGTTTTTGCATTTCATTCTTGGTTTGTCCATTTATAAATAAAAAACAACTGTCATAATTCCCTTATGGTGACATCATGAGGAAGGAAAGGAACTGTGTAATCAGAGCAAAGAAGTGGGAGAAAGTGCCTAGAAATACTTAAGATTTTATGTCACTACTATTTAATTTATGATATTTTATTTTTAAATTCATATTTTCTAAACTTGCCATATTTTTTCAAAGCTGTTTACCTATCACTTTGGTAACAGATATTACTTTTGAGACCAGAATTGACTACTAGTGACAACTTATCTCAAACAAAATTGCTTTTGGTAAAATTCAGAAGTTTGTTTTACTTTTTTTGTTTATTCAGTGCATAGTTCTATTAAAATAGACAAAGGGAATTCTTCTTGATCTTGTTATGTGCAAGGCATATAACATTTTGACCATGCCCCAGATTTCCTCAAAATGTCCAACTCTGAAAATTTCTTCCCTTATATTTGGGTAAATTTGTTGGTTTTACTTTGTCCAGAACATCATTAAATTGGAAACAAGGACTAGAGGACCTATTGAGCATGGCATCTGTCATCCAACTTAATACAATTGAGATGTGCTTATGAATTTTTAGCATTTCATTGTTGGTTTATCCATTTACAAATTAAAAAGCATCTGGCATATTTCCATTGATGGGAAATTTACTAATAAAGATGCTATAAATATTCATGTGCAGGCTTTTGCTATAATGTACACTTTTGTTTCTGTTTGGTAAATGCATAGAAATGAGAATTCTGGGAACTGCACTGAGCATAAGTTTGCCTTTATAAGACACTACAAATGGTTACTAAAGTGCGTGGGTCACCCACATTCCCAACAGCAATAAAGAAGGCCTCCTTTCTAAGTCTCACAGCCATCCATTGAACTGAGTACAGGTTCCCCAATGAAGGAGTTAGAGAAAGAACCTATGGAGTTGAGGGGTTTGAAGCTCCTTAGGACGAACAACAATATGAACTCACTAGTACCCTCAGAGCTCCCAGGGTCACAACCACCAATCAAGGACTGCACATGGTGGGTTTGATTGTTCTGGCAGCACTTGTATAGTAGAGAATTGCAAATTCAATCATCAATAGGAGGAGAGGAGCTCGGCCCAGTGAAGGTTCTGTGCCCCAGTGTAGGGGAATGCCAGGGCCAATAAGTGGGAGAGGGTGGGGTGGCAGGCATGGGGAGGGGGGAGGCAACAGGGGTTTGTTTTTGTTGTTTTTGTTTGTTTGTTGGTTTTTTGGAGGGGAAACTGGGAAAGGAGAAATTTACATGTAAATAAGGAAAATAAAAAAAAAAGAAAAGGCCTCCAAGCTCAGCACCCTTGCTGTTTCTTAGTACTGTCAAGTCTATTTTCATTTGAATTAGATATATACTAACATCTATGACAAATTGATACCTATTTCAATTTACGTACATAAATTATTAAGGCCAGATGCCTTTATGTCATCCTCACAACTTTGGGACAGTCTGTGTTCATATAGTCTGCCAGAATTTAAAATGTGATGTTTTCATAATTGTGAAATTTGAGAGTTATGTATGTTATCTTATTGTAGTGCATCATTAGACAAATAATATACAAAGATATACCTGTAGCCTGTACTTTATCATTTCATTTTAGTACCTGTCTTTAAGGAACCTTTTTTATATCTTTGCCGTTTTGGTTCAGTTCACATACAGTGAGAACTATCTTCTCAACAAATTTCTAAACATTCAGTTTTGCTTAGTTTATTTGCCATCTTCAGTTCACTAGAGTTCTTAAAATTTATTTTCTCATGTATTACATACCCCCACCACAGTTTTCCTTTGTTCCTTTCCTCCCAGTTCCTGCCCCCAGCCCCTCAGCTCTCTCTACCCCCGACCCCCAACTGCTGCTTCTTAGTCTCTCCTCAGCAAAGGGCAGACCTCTAATGAACATGGCATACTAGCAAGGTGCAATAAGCCTAGGCACATCTGTTTATAACAAGGCTGAACAAGGCAAACCTGTAGGAAGGAAAGAGTCCCAAAAGCAGGCAAAAGAGTCAGAGACAGACCCCACTCCTACTTTTAGGAGCCGCACAAGACCAACTACACACCAAAACATACATGCAGAAGGTCTAAGTCAGACCCACTGTAGGCTCTCAATAAGATCATGTTAAACATATATAGACTGACAAATTGAACTAATTAATATTTTTAGTGTGGGACATTTAAGTTAACTATTCATATATTTTAAGTTATATAGTTATTACCTGCATGTATAATGAGACCAATTTAAATTTTGTCTTCTAGCAGCTTTTTGTGTTGTGCTAAAAAATCTCTATAATATATTCTTTCTGGCACCTTTGAGAGCATTTCTCTGTCTCCACATTCTGCTCTCAGCTCCTGCAAAGCATCACTCTATTTCTTCATCTAGGTCATACAGACCTGGCAGGTAAATATAAGCTTGCAAAAGTAGCTTCCTGTACCTGACATATCATTTAGCATAATATCCTCCAGGTTCATCTGTGTTCAGCTACAGGATTCCAAGGTTTATTGTGTTTTAGGGTTGAATCATGGTATAGAACTTTTATTGTTAGTGATTTTGTGTATATGCAATATTTATTGTTCATTCATCCACTGGTAAACTTTGAATGGCTTCCAAATTTTGCTGTTGAGAATGATGCTGTAGTGAATGTTAGTACAGAGATTTCATTGAGAAGATACATTGTGATTTTTTTTAAAAGTTCATAATTTATTTGCTATATCTCATAGTAGTTTGAAATATAATTCTAGGAAAATTTTATACTGTTTTGAAAATGGTTATAATAAGTCCAAATTCTCCTGTCAATACACAAAAGGTTATATTGTTTCACATTCTTGGCAACTATTGCCATAGTTTTCTTTTGTATTATAGTAGTTATATTTGAGATAACTTCATTAAACTATTTGACTTGCTTTATATATAATGTACGATGTCCTTGCTCAATGTCCTTGTTTTGCATATAATCAGTTTTCCTAGAGCTAATTGCTGAAGTGATAATGTAAATATATGGGAGTTCAGTTCATGTTCTTTAATCTGATTTACTGGTCTATAGACATAAGTCTTTATGTCAATATCAAACTACATTACTTTTCAAATCTTTTTCAAATTAAAAACACCAATGGCATATTTTCTATTTTCCTTCAAGATTGTTTCACTAACTTGTGTTTTTAGATTCCGTATTCATTATAGTGCTTTTCTTCTTTATTTCTGAAAGTCATTGAAATTTTAACATCTCTAAACAGCATTAGTTCACTTTTGAAGTCTCTAGTAATCTAGCTCCTTAAGCTGTTTTAGGAATATTTTTATAATTTAATATCACAGTCTGCAACATTATATTTCCTGACGAAATACACAGGAATGTCTAATCATCACAAATAACAAGAGCAAGATTATTCAAATATAAGAGTTAGAGGTTGCTTATAGGACCAGAGTTGACTCTCAGGCACCTGCTTCACCAAAAAGGCCCACCCTAGCTTACATGTAAATTCATGAGGCAGTATCATACCCTGAAGAGCTTACAGCAAGTCGCAGATCTAAGGAATCTCCCCTACCTAGATTTTTTTGTTTTGTTTTTGTTTTTGTTTTGTTTTGTTTTGTTTTTGAGACAAAACCTTGTAACCTGTGTAACCTTGGCTGGCCTGGAACTCACTCTGTAAACCAGGCTGGCCTTGAACTCAGAAATCTGCCTGCCTCTGCATCCCAAGTGTTGAGATCAAACACTTGCGCCAAGACTGCCGGGTTCTTTTTTTATTTTATTTTTTATTTTTTGGTTCAGATTTTATAACCTTAGAGATGACTCTCAAAAGTTTTATAAGTTTCATGATATTCTTGAGTTTTCTAAGCTTCTAGAGCTTCAACAACTTCATGAACTGGTTTCTTCACTTAGGAGAAAATACTACTAGCCATAAAATACTGGTACAAAAGATAGTTTCTTATATATCTTTGTCTTATTTCTAAATAATCTGTATATTTATATAATATTAGAAGCATTATTTTTCCTACTTTCATTTGTTAAATTTTTAATTATAATTATGATAGAAATACTACCAACTTTGTATATCAATTTGTGTTTGAAATATTGATAACTTTATTTATTCCCAAGTTTTGTGAAATTATGGTTTTTATATGTGAAATCATAATATTTCACAACAGGCCTATTATTACATTAATTTCTTTTGAATTTTGATATCTCGTATTAACTTCTCCCACCCAATTATGTTGAATTCTTTTGACTTCCAAACAGAAGCCTCCTCCCCCTGACACATGTATATACTTGATTCCTTTTGTCTTGTTTGTTTATTTTTTTGTGACTCATGGAGTTCAATTAAGGATGCATACAAGAGCACAAGTAAGGAATTGCTGAAGCAAGGGCAACTTAAAATTAGACACAAGAATAATGAAAACGGCTTTCCTTCCTCAGTAAGCATTAACTTCAATATTCTCTCAGAATGTACCAGAATACATTCCCATCCATGATAAGCCTAATTTTGGATAGATCATCCTGCTGAGTTGACAGTTGCAGTAGCCATGGCTTGTATAGAGAACATCATTTCAGGAGACTCCTCATCTTCTTTCACTTATATTTTTCCCTTTTCTTTTCTGTATTTCTTGCAGAAGCATGATGTAGAGGTCTTATTTAGATATAAGCCTTCAAGTGTCATCCATCTTCTGCACATCAAGTATGAAACTCAGGATTGAACACTGCACATTGCAAACAGTAGCTTCCCTGACTCTGACTGAGTACATCAGTAAGCTAAGGACTTAACTGTAAACATTTAAAAGATACTGTTAGTGGCCCACTAGTAAATGTTCCCCCTAGGGATAAGATCTATCAAGGCATGAGCTTTTGAGCAAGTTTGGACTTTCAGACATGAACTCCCTCTTGATTAAGAGTCAAAATTCCAACTAAAATCCAGGAAGTAGAGAGCAGGAATATTGGAACAATTGTTTAAGGGGAGAAGGGGAGAAGTGTGTAGGAGGATGAGGAAGAGGAAACAATTGGATGCATTTAATAATACTAAGAGTGTATAAGAAGCCATATGGAAAAGCACTATCTGCAATGTAATTAGAAATATAATTTTTTTAAAATGCTGCTTCCAAATTCTGAAGATGAAGTAAATAAAGTCCCAGTGCTAGATATGGACTATTTACTTATTGTGGGTTTTTGTTTGTTTGTGTTTTAGTTTTTAGAGGTCCTAAAAATTAAATTAACAGGATGAAAATGTCACTTTTATTTCCTCAGATGAAGTGATGGAATGAAAGCCATACTCAAGCTGTTCAAATATATGGCTTGCACAGAACATTACTATCTCTAGGCCAAGGCTCAAAAGTTTCTAGCCTCCATACAATCTAATTTTCCAAGCTGACTGATTTAATTTGGCTTTCCTTGGCTTCTGACTGAGTTGTTCTGCTTAGCCTCATACTAACTTTAACAATATATTCTAATCTTTTGTCTCTTTCTCATCCTTTGACTAAGACTGTCTTCACTTTTGTCTGCAACATGTTTCTCTAAAACTGTCCTGATAAAACTTCCACAGACACACACACACACACACACACACACACACACACACACTACCACCACCACCACCACATACCACCTCATACCTTGCCATTTTTCTCTCCTTCTGCTGTTCTTAAGTAGCATTTTTCTTGTGTAGTCTCATGAGAATTGGGTGTATCCTATCTCTGATTCATCTATCAAAGCTTTCTATGCTTCATCACTTTGTCTGTCACTCAGTTAGATGCCATTTTTAAACATGATGTATTCTTTTAGAAACTAACTTTACCTTCATTTTTCAGGATTAAAGATGTGT
The DNA here is from genome assembly GCF_008632895.1 of Mastomys coucha. NCBI lineage: Eukaryota > Metazoa > Chordata > Mammalia > Rodentia > Muridae > Mastomys > Mastomys coucha. Next base: position 48,737,842 of record NW_022196905.1, on the reverse strand, counting down.
ACTAATAGAGTATCTGTATTCCAGCTAGAGGATTTAAAGGTGTGTGAAATACCTGTAATCCAGCTGGATCACACAGACCCAGGTTTTTAGATGTGATCCATTGCCAGAGCAGCCATGTTGCTTAATTAAAATTCCTCTACAGCAGGGTACTACTTGTGCTTTTGCTTGCCCAGGAAGCATAAATGGCAAGACTATTCATGAAGCTAACTCATACTCTAGGATTTCTGGAAGTATGTGGAATATAAGTGTTCAGAATAAATTTTTTTTTACCTTATTTCTGATGTTAATGAAAGAAAGTCCATTTTCAACTCTTGAGTACTATGTTAAATTTGAATATTTCATTTGCAGCTTTTATTCTGCTGAGATTTTCTTATATTCTTCACTGATTTGCTTTTATTATGAAAATGTTTGAATTTGCCAATTATTTTTCTGCATATGCTGATATAATCACTTGAATATTTATCTTTTGTTTTATTAATGTGACACATTTCATTTATTAATTAACATATGTTAAGCCTTTCTTTCATCCCATGCATAAATCAAATCACTGTTTAATCATGCTGTGTCATTTTTCTAAGCCATAGAGATTTCCTATTCATTCTGAAAACTCCTCAGTTAGCCAAATGAGCATCTTGTGACCTCTCCAACATTTTCAATAGATGTATATTTAAGTCTGAGTGTAAAAATTACCTGCATGAGGAATTTGTTGATCCCTCTATCTAGGATTATACAATGTATCCCTACTTTTGGTCCGAGTCTGCAATTCTAAAAAGTACTAAAAAGTATGGGAAGGATAGAGTACACTAAGAAAACATTTATAGGACCTGCAAAGTTCTGTAGAGATGGGACTCAGAACTGCAAAAGTAAGTGGATGGGTGTCCTCATCTCTAACTCAGAAGAAGTCTACAATTGATAAACACTTGCAAGTAAAGTTATAGCTTAGCTTTCTCAAAAAGGGAGTCTCACTACAAAAACAAATTACTTTGTTTTTTACATGTAACTTTGGAGCCATTTAATATTTGACAAAGATGCCAAAAAAAAAAATGGAAGAAAGCATGTTCATCAAATGATGAGAAGAAAACTGGATATTCATATTCAGACAAATAAAATTAGACCTGTATCTATCACCTACATAAAAAACAAGTTCAAATAGATCATATACTCAAACAATGAAAACATTATTAGAAGTTTTCTTAGTGAGGGTTTACTGCTATGAACAGATACCATGACCAAGGCAAGTCTTATAAAAGACAACATTTAATTGGGGTTGTTTTACAGGTTCAGAGGTAGAGTCCATTATTATCAAGGTAAGATCATGGCAGCATCTAGGCAGGTATGGTGCAGTCAGAGCTGTGGGCTCTACATCTTCATTTGGAGGCTGTTAGTGGAAGGCTGATTTCCAGGCAGCTAGGATGAAGATCTTAAAGCCCACATCCACAGTTACACACCTACTCCAACAAGGCCACACCTTCTAATAGTGCTACTGCCTGGGCTAAGCATATGCAAACCATACCAGAAGTAAACCCAGGGAGTACCCTACGTGGTATAGGTGTAGGAATGAATAAGAATCTGTTTGGCTAAGAACTGTGGCTAAGAGTAAATAAGTGAGACCTTCTAAAATCAAAAACCTCCTGTATAGTTAAAGAAAAAAAATAATCAATCAAGTGAAAAAGAATAGAAGAGGGACATTTCAGCTCTATGACTGACAGAGAATTAATAATTAGACTATATAAAGAACTAAAAAATGAGGACAAAAAAACTAAATGACCTAGTAAAAAAGATGGGCCTGAGATCTGAAGAGTGTTTTTTTTGTTTGTTTTGTTTTGTTTTGTTTTTTGAGACAGGGTTTCTCTGTATAGCCCTGGCTGTCCTGGAACTCACTCTGTAGACCAGGCTGGCCTCGAACTCAGAAATCTACCTGTCTCTGCCTCCCAAGTGCTGGGATTAAAGGCATGCCCCACCGCTGCCCGGCCTGAAGAGTGTTTTTAAAGGACGGAAAAAAAAAAGGTAGGTAACGAGTAAACAAAAACAACAACTAACCCCCACTCCTCATTCATAATCCCTAGTAAGTAGGGAAATGCAAATAAAAACAACTTTCAGATTTCATCTTACCCCAATCAGAATGGAAAATATTAACAAAATAGCAAAGGACAAATGCTGGAGGGGATTTGGAAAGAAGGAAACCCCCATTCACTTTTGGTTTGATTGATAACAGGTACAGCCAATGTGAAAATCAGTGTGGAAAATTCTCAAGACAGTAAAAATATATCTACCATATGGTCTAGCTATACTGCCCTTCGCATGTTGCCAAAAGAACTTATTCTATGACACAGATATTTGTTCAGTCACATGCATTGCTGCTCTGTTCACAATAGGAGATGGAGACATCCTACATGCTCTTCAACTGACAAATGGATAATAAAATATGGTAGTTATGCATTATGAAATACAAGTCAGCTAAACTAAATAAAATCATAAATTTTTCAGGTAAACAAATAAAACTAGAAGATATCATATTGAGTAAATTAACACAGACTCAGAAATCCAAATATATTCTCTCTCATCTAAGTCGACTAGTTCCAAATCTTCAGATATGAGTACCTAACCTAGAGTAACTGCAGACATCAGGAAGATAAAATGAAATTGCTCCCCTTCAGGCCTCTATGGGTCTCTCATGCTCCTTGGCTCTGTTCTGTAGTGGCAGGCTCAGGCTTCTATCACAGTCAAGTTTTAAGTTTTCATCCACCATGACACTGACCTATTCCTGAATCTGGCTCTGCAGCACCAGCTCCTCCACCAAATCCTCAGCTCCTACATGGAGTAAAGTGGAGATGGGTGGAGTAGTAGAGGTGTGTGCGTGTGTGTGTGTGTGTATGTGTGTATTAGGGGGTACACTCTAAAAAAAAAATCACTGATTCCTTCCCCTATCACACTCCTGCTAGAAGCCATGAAATGTGAAAGTCTACATTGTCGGCATCCTTATCACAATTTTTAGGACTTCTCTTCAATGGCTTCCTGAGTAGTCTTCCATGGGGGAATGGGGATCAAGAGGAGTAAGGGGGAGAGAAGGTATCACAAAGGCCTTTTAAGCCCCTCATTCTCAACAGTGAGTGTGCAAGCATCCACATCACTGCAGCAGGGCTTCCTTGCCCTTTATGATGGCAGTATGGATCATGTGCTTCCACATTGTTTGGCACTACATCCTAGACCACACATTGCTGTCTATAGTTTCATTCTTTTCCCTTGTGCACCAGGCTTTGTTCTGCCCATCTCTCCTTCCAATATCTTTAGTTCACTTTTAAAAGCATCTTCTCATGGGCCTGCCCTTCTCTAGTTTTTATTTTGCCACCTGCCTTCTTCTCTCCCTTCTTATATGTATGTTTTAAGAAATAACAATTTCATCATGGGATAACCACCTGTTCTTTCATGGCATAGACTATTTCTCCCATTCTACTTCCCTATAATTCTTTGTCTAGGGTCACTAATTTTCCTTAATGAAGGATGATGGTTATACTTATCTGAGGGTCAGGTCAATTCTATTTCAGGAGCCTCTGGGCCTTGTTTTTGGAGTATGTGGCATCTTCAGCAATAGGTCCTTACCTTCTACATTCAGTGTTCAAACAAACATGATAGCAATAGCTGATCATGTTTGGGGAGATGACCAACCCTGAAAACTCCAAAGAGGGCTTCCAATGCTTTGTGTTGAGATTTTGTTAGATTGTCTATGACTCTTATGGGTAACATTATCAGCCAGGTGGGAAATACTCTGATAAAATACATAATTACACACACACACATGCACAAAATATAAGTACCTTTAGGTAAATAGTTAATAGCACAGTTACTTATAAGTCTTTCAGTCATCTTAACAAATTACCCTTAATGGTAGGCTGCATGCCCAGCAGTGGTAACCAATGGTCAATAATGTCAATGGTGCCTTTACAGGTTCCTTGCCTCGAAATGTCCTGTTGAAGTTTTCCTATTTTTCTTTTTCTTATTTTAATTTTGTCTTTTTAATTTTCATTTTATGTATATCTGTTTTCTTCTTACTTTTGCCTTCCAGATCCTTGTATATATTTTATGGTTTCCATTTAAGTGTTTTTATGGGATTCTTGATTGTGCAAATAGGTAGCTCTCTTGAGTCCATATTGGTCTCTTGGGCCATTTTGGGGCACTTTTTTTTCTGTTTTATCCTATCCAATGTGTTAGTTTTGTTCTACCTTCTTATATCTTAATACTTCAGAGTAAAATGAGATTTCTAGGGTTTTAGAGTAGCCTAAGGCCTGTAGGTACTCCATATCTGAATAGACAGACCTAGTTCCTTGATCCTTTCTGCACTCAAAAAATTAGATAATTCTACAATCATCCAGCTCATTTTCACCTCAGAAAGAAGCTGGGCGTTGCTTTTGTTGTTTGTTCTATTTAGAGTTGAAGAGAGTGATCATGACAAACTCATCTCCATCCAAAAGCAAGTACATTTTTATTGGTCCAAACAATTGACCTTGTTTTTCAGATTTTCTTAACCCTGAGCTTTTTTCTGTCCATACCTAGATTTATACTAGTTTGTAAGCCAAAAATCACCCCTTCAGAAGAAGTTCCAAATGAACATGTGTTTCATTCTTTCTGAATCAAGGATCATCAAGCTGGAATCTCTTTCATACAATATATGGTATATTAGTCAGTGTTTTACTGCTGTGAACAGATACCATGCCCAAGGCAACTCTTATAAGAACAACATTTAATTGGGGCTGGCTCTCAGGTTTAGAGGGTCAATCTATTATTATCAAGGCAGGAACATGGCACCATTCAGGCAGGCAGGGTACAGGAGGAGCTGAGAGTTCCATATCTTCATGTGAAGGCTATAAGCAGAATATTGACTCCCAGGCAGGTAGAATGAGAGTCTTAAAGCCCCCACTCACTGTGACACACCTACTCCAATAGGGCCACAGCTTCTAATAGTGTCACTCCTTAAACCAAGCAAATACAAACTATAACATATACTTTTCAGGAAGAAGAACTACATTGAATGGATTTCATGACTTCAGTGTAGAGGAATTTTAATCCAGTAACATGGCTGCTTTGACAAGGGATCAAAGAAAGTTCCTTATTA
>NW_022196905.1:48717164-48732722 GCF_008632895.1 Mastomys coucha | reverse complement strand
AAAAAAAACCCTGAAAAGCATTTTGTTCCCTCTTTCCTTAATCATCCTAAGCACATTAAGTCTTCCCCCATCACCTCAACTCATTATATAAAAACTTCAGATATCCCAGTCCAAGAGCCTTCAAAGTCCTTAGGACACACCTTTAATTCCAAACAATGTAGGTAAGGTTTAGTTCAAAAATGAATTCACTATGGGAATCAGTATGGAAGTTCCTCTGTTTAAAACAAATAACTAAAAGAATTACTATCTATTTCAGGTACTGCAGTCCTGGGTATATAGCAGAAGAAATCTAAATCATCTATCAAAATGATGCTCTAACACATATCTATTATAACATTATACATAACACGAAAGGGAGGGGATCACCTTAGGGTCCTATCAGAGGAAAAATGGAAAAGATAAAGCATGACATACTCACAGCAGAGATTTAGTTGGTGATATAAATGATTGAAATCAGGCTTGGCAGAAAGTCTATAAAACTGAATATTATTGTGTTAAGCAAAATAAGCCAGACAAAATTTGTTTCTTTCTTAGAAAACAGAATAAATGCTCAGACCTATGACATAAGAGTGGCAGACATGAATGTTTTTAAGAGGAAATAGGACAAACTAAAGAGAAGAAGGGAAGGCAACATGTGGTAAGTAGGGTTGTTATAACCAACATATATGATTTACATGCATAAAAACCTATTATTTTATGCAAGGAACATATTCTAAAATATGTCTGTGTATGTACTTAAGATTTTATGTACATAGCCCACACACACAACACAACATACTACAAAACTCCTGCATTAAATTGTTAAAAACCTATTCATTTTCTCTGCATGATTTCATTAAGCATGGTTCAAAATTTAAATGAACAAAGCAAATTTCTTGCAAAGACACCCCAAATATATTCTTATTTGTGGAGATGAACAATATTCACACTTTCTCACTTTTCTTGGCTGAGTCTTTACAGGAACATGTGTACACACACACACACACACAAACACACACACACACACACAAAGATCTCTCTCTTTTTTTTTTTTACTGGATATTTATTTAAATTTCAAATGTTGTCTCATTGAGCCTCCACAAGACCAAGGGCATTCCCTCTCATTGGTGTCAGATAAGGCAATCCTCTGCTACATATCCAGCTAGAGCTATGGGTCCTTCTATATGTATTCTTTGGTTGGTTATTTAGTCCTTGGGAGCTCTGGGGGGTCTGGTTGGTTGATATTGTTGTTCACCATATGGGGTTGCATACTTCATCAGTTCCTTCAGTCCTTCCCTTAATTCCTCCACTGAGGTCCCCATTAGCAGTTCAATGGTTACCTGTTACACAAAGTTCTTAATTTACAAATCTAAATCAGCTATATTTCCTGTATTTTGTAAACCTTTCCAATAGAAATACCTAGAATTCTAAATGTATTTCAAGAAAGAAAATTGGTTTTATTTTTGCAAGTTTCCCATGAACAATTTGCCTTCCGTGAATCATTTTCTGAAGGAGATTCCTAGAAAGGCTGAATAAGAGATTTTTCCCTCTTACATAAGGAATTAAGTAGAAGGGGACTAAATATAGGATTTAGGCAAAAATTTATTTGAGTATAGAAAAAAAGGCAAAGGGAATTTTATAGAAGAAGTTGAAAAAAAATCCAAGGAGAGCAGATAGGCTACATGCCAGAAAACCAATCAGCTAAAATTTTAGTAGAAAAGCACTTTACATATATTAGAGGTTGGGTTTTTTTTTAACAAAATTAAAGTGAAAACAATTAGTTGTTCGATATATTTAAATATGTGCTTTTTATTCTTATTACAGCAGGGAATTAATAATTTATAGTAAACTAATAATTAAAAAGACAAACAAAATGCAATTATACATTTGGTAAAAAGAGAATAAAATTATACTGTAATTCAAGACACCATTATAAGTGATTTGCTGTGGCAATGCATTATATAAATTAAAATTCATGATATTGTTTTAATTATACTAAAATGAAATAAGGAGCCGGGCAGGGGTGGTGCACGCCTTTAATCCCAGCACTTGGGAGGCAGAGTCAGGCAGATTTCTGAGTTTGAGGCCAGCCTGAGAAACCCTGTCTCGAAAAACCAAAAAAAAAGAAAGAAAGAAGGAAGACTATATGTATGTACCTACATAGAAATCTATAAAAGCATTTAGATTGTGCCTATCAACCTGGAAACACTAAAAGAGGTAATAAGTAATATTCAATAATAGAAAGTCCATACATAATATGTATACCTGAAAAAATAGAAAACCATGAGAATATCATTAGTATATACAGCAACAACAAAGAAAGAACTTGTGATTTAAAGCAGAAAAGGTGCAGAGGAAAAAGAATGACAAACAAGATTTCACAGTCATAGTTTCATTAATGACTCATCTAACCAAATGACTAGCTGGCTATACCCAGGGGATTTTGTAGATATGAGAAATTAGAACGACTACTTTTAATATTTTATGGAAAACAGCCTTCTATATATTATATCCTGATAATAGTTTCCCCTCCCTCATCTCTTCCCAGATCTTACCCCATAGTGAAGAAGATAAAGAGAAGAAAAAAAATATCTCTCCTTTTTTATAATCTCCAAAGAAAACTAGAGCAAGAGAGTGGTCATTCAGACTGAGAACCAACACAGAGAGGCTACAGTCAAAGAGCTCCATAGGCAGAATATCACAAGCAAGCGGCAGAGAGACCCTAACTCAGTCATCCATAATACATTATTCCTCTTGCCAGTACATAGAACATCCTCCAGCACAGATAATATCATAGCACACAAACTAATCTCAGTAATTTAAAAAATAAAATGTTGTCAAATACCTTTTCAGCTTCATGTTTGTTTTAATCCTGATTCCAATACTTTTGCTCTGGCTAATACCTTTTTCTTTACTGTTATTTCAAGTTTGTTTCATAGCACTGGGTGCCCTCTCTCTACTCTTTATGTGCCAGGAAACTCCTGTTCTTGTATTGTCGGGACCTTGATCATACTGAGACTTATTTTTCTCTTTTGGAACTCCAACAATATACTTATTAAATTTTCTAGAGATTTCTCTTTGAAAACAAATGATTTGTTTGTCTCTTTATTCCCTATTTCTTCTATTTTTATCATCATCTACATCTATTACCATGATTGTTCCAAAAATATTTTAATTCCAATAACAATAAAAGTTAATACCTTAAATAAAAATAGACATGATACAAAAATTCCACAAGGAGAGCAATTTTTCCAAAATACAACACTTTATAAAACATTTGCAAGCTATCCAAATAACAACTGAATTAGATAAAAACAAAAGCCGGATTTGGAATCTCAGGGTGGTTTTTATTTGTAGTTCCCTGGTAACTAAGCATCTAAGGATGCTAAACATTACTTTTTCCTTTTCCTTTGCTTTCCTTTTATCTCTCTTTCTTTCTCTCTCTTTCTTTCTCTCTCTTTCTTTCTCTCTCTTTCTTTCTCTCTCTCTTTCTCTCCTCTCTCTCTTTCTCTCCTCTCCTCTCTCTTTCTCTCCTCTCTCTCTCTCTCTCCTCTCTCTCTCTCTCCTCTCTCTCTCTCTCTCTCTCTCTCCTCTCTCTCTCTCTCTCCTCTCTCTCTCTCTCCTCTCTCTTTCTCTCCTCTCTCTTTCTCTCCTCTCTCTCTTTCTCTCCTCTCTCTCTTTCTCTCCTCTCTCTCTTTCTCTCCTCTCTCTTTCTCTCCTCTCTCTTTCTCTCCTCTCTCTTTCTCTCCTCTCTCTTTCTCTCCTCTCTTTCTCTCCTCTCTTTCTCTCTCTCTCTCTCTCTCTCTCTCTCTCTCTCTCTCTCTCTAATTCTTTCCCTTTATTCATTTAAAAGAGTTGTTTAGGCTAGCGTGATATGTAACAGGTCCCACTACCATGTAGTCCCATGTGCGTCATTACCCATTGCTCCCTTCCCTGACATGCCATCTCTGACTCTCCTTCTAGCTGTTTCTGTTTCTCCCCCAGTTAGTGCCTGTCTTGCTCCTCCATGACCACTCTGTTCCCTATCTCTTGTAATATCTCTTCTTCCCCCACTCACGAGGAAAGCCAGTTTTCCCAGCAGCTGGTGTTAAAGAGACTGTTTTCTCTGTTGCCTGTTTTTGACATCTCTGTTAAGATCAGGTGCCTATACTGCATTGGTTTATCCCCGATCCTCTATTTCTTTGGTTACATATCTGTTTTATACCAGTGCCATGCTTTTGTTTGAAACAGCTCTGTGAGTTCATTTGAGATTGTGCATTGTGTTACCTTCACCATTGCTCCTGCTAAGTACTGCCTTAGCTGGATGTCTAGGGCCTCTTGTGCTTAATTTCTTTAGCATCTTAAAGTTTTCATTGTAGAGACAGTTCACCTCATTTATTAGATTTATCACTAGGTATTTAATTTATTTGAGACTACTGTAAATGGACAGTTTCTTCTGATTTCTTACTTGGCAAGGTCATTATTGGAATGTAGAAAAGTTATTGATTTTTGTATATTGAAGTTTTGTTCCTTTATTTTTCTAAAGTATTTATGAGGTCTGAGACTTTCTGCAAAAGCCTTCAGGGTCTCTTAAGTCCAGGGTTGTGTTGTTGCAGATAGGGCTCATTTCATTTCCTCCTTCATTAGTTGTATCCCTTCTCTCTTGTGTCTTCTTTCTTTAAGATTTTGAACACTGTATTGGGGAAGAGGGGGCAGGTTGGCCAGCTGCTCTCACTCCAGCTTTTGGAAGAAATGCTGTTAGACATTTCTTTAATTGCTTTTTGGCCATTCGATATTACCATGTTGAAAATTCTCTGTTCAGCTCTATACCCCATTTTTTTAAATTGGGTTACTTGGGTTTTTGTAGTCTATCATCTTCTGTTCTTCATATATTTTGGCTATTAGCTGTCTTTCAGATGTGTGGTTAGTGAACATCTTTTCCTAGTGTGTAGTACTGCCATTTTGTCCTATTGTCAGTGTCCTTTTCCTTATAGAAGCTTTTGAGTTTCAAGAGGTCCCATTTATCAATTGTTGATCTTAAGAGTCTGAGCCATTAGTGTTCTCTTCAGGAAATTGTCTCCTGTGCCAATACATTCAAGGAAATTTTCCATTTAATCTTCTATTAGATCCAGGATATCTGGATTGATGTTGGGGCCCCTGGTCTGCTTGTTCTTGAGCTTTACGCAGGGTGATAAATATGGATCATTTGTATTCTTGTGCATGCAGACTGCCAGTTAGACCAGCACCATGTGTTGAGGATGCTTTCCTTTTTCCATGGTATGGTTTTGGATTCTTTGTCAAAAACTTAAGTGTCTGTAAATGTGTAGGTTTATTTCTGGATCTTTGATTCTATTCCATTGACCAACCTGTCTGACTCTGAACCAATAGCATATGATTTTTTTAATCACTATTGCTCTGTAGTACAGTTTGAAGCCAGGGATGGTGATTCCTTCAGAAGTTATTTTATTGTTCAGAATTATTTTGGCTACCCTGGGTTTTGTTGTTGTTGTTGTTGTTATTGTTCATTTGTTTGTTTTTGTTTTTTGTTTTTTCATATAAAGTTGAGAATTGCTCTTTTGCTGTCTGTGAAAAAGTGTGGTGGGATGTTGATGGGAATTGCATTGAATCTGTACATTGATTTTGGTAAGATGTGTATTTTCACTGTTAATCCAACTGATCTGTAGCCATGGGAGATCTTTTTACTGTCTGACATCTTCTTTAATTTGTTTCTTCAGGGAACTGAAGTTCTTTTCATACAAGTTTTTCACTTGTGTGGTTAGAGTTTTACGATATTTTATACTATTCGTGGCTATTATGAATGGTGTTGTTTCCCTAATTTTTTTAAAGTCCATTTACCATTTGTATAAAGAAAGGCTATATTTTTTGGTTAATTTTATTATCAGCCACTTTGATGAAGTTGTTTATCAGCTGTAAACATTATCTGGTAGAATTTTGGTGATCATTTATGTATATTATGATATCATCCTCAAATAGTGATACTTTGACTTCTTTATTTCCAATTCGTATTCCCTTGATCTGCTTTTGTTCTTATTGCTCTAGTTAGAACTTTTTAAAAGTCTTTAATTTCCTCATTTCTTATCTGAAAAAGATATCATTAAGTAAAGAGCTTTTCAGTTTCCATGAGTATGTGGGCTTTCTGTTGTTTCTGTTGACATGGAAGTAGCTCCTTAGTCCGGAGTGATCTGAAAGAATTAATTAAATCTTCTTGTAATTGATTGAGGCTTGTTCTGTTTATGATTATATGGTCATTTTGGGGGGGAGATTCCATGAGATGCTTAGAAGAAGGTATGTTCTTTTGTTTGGGGGTGAAATGTTTTGTAGATATCTGTTAAATCCTTTTTTTTTTTCATTACTTCTGTTAGTTTCATTGTGTCTCTTAATTTTCGGTTTTGAAGATCTGTCCATTGGTGAGAGTGGGGTGTTATTGTTTGGGGTTCGATGTGTGTTTTTTTGCTTTTTTTAAATGTAGGTGCCTTTGCATTTGTGGCATAGATATTCAGAATTGAGACTTCATATTGATAGGTTTTTCCTTACTGAGTATGAAGTGTCCTTCCCTATCTCTTCTGATTACTTTTGGTTGAAAGAGTATTTTATTGGATATTAGAATGGCTACTCCAGCTTTTTTTCTCAGGACTGTTTGTGTGGAAATCTTTTTTCCAGCCATTTACTTTGAGGTAGTCTGTGTCTTTGTTATTGAGGTATGTTTTTTTGTTTATTTGTTTATTTTTGTTTTTTGTTTTTTGTTTATTGGGTTTTTTTATGCAGCAAAATGATGCATTCTTTTATGTTTAGAGTCTGTTAGTCTGTGTCTTTTTATTGGGAAATTGAGTCCACTGGTTTTTGAGAGACATTAATGACCAATGATTGTTAGTTCCTGCTACTTTTAATATTGGAGCTGGTTCTCTCTCTCTCTCTCTCTCTCTCTCTCTGTGTGTGTGTGTGTGTGTGTGTGTGTTTCTCTTCTTTTGGGTTTGTTGAAGATGTTTAATTTCTTTTCTTTTCTTGCACGTAGTTAACCTCCTTATGTTGGAGTTTTCCTTCTGATATCCTCTGTAAGGTTAAATTAGTAGGAGAATATTGTTTAAAATGTTTTTATATGGAATATCTTGATTATTCCATCTATGGTGATTGAGAGTGTTTCTGGCTATAGTAGTCCATGCTGGCATATGTATTCTCTCAAAACCTGAAAGACATCTGACCAGGGTCTTCTGGCTTTTAGAGTCTTTCTTGTGAAGTCAGGTGTAATTCTGATAAGTCTGCTTTTATAAGGTACTTGGACTTTTTTCCCTTATAGCTTAATATTCTTTCTTTGTTTTGCACACTTAATGTTTTGATCATTATGTGTTGCAAGGTTTTTCTCTTCTGGCTCAATCTTTTTGGTGTTCCGTAGACTTCCTTTACATTTTTGCCCATCCCATTTTTTAGATTAGAGAAGTTTTCTTCTATGATTTTGTTATATATGTTTTGTGGCTCTTGGAACTGGTTTTCCATCTCCAGGATGGCCTATATTTGTGATTTCTTTATTTCTTTTCCATTTTTAGCTATTAGACCTTTTAATTCATTTTTTTCACCTGTTTGATTTTTTTACCCTGCATATGTGTACGAGATAAATTTGTTTCCTCTTTGAGGATTTTGACCTCTTTGACTGTGTTTTTCTTCATTTTTAAGGAAAATTTAAAGGTTTTTATCATTTTTATGAGATGGGATTTAAGGTCATAATCTTGCTCTTCTGACATGTTAGGGTATTCAAGGCTTGCTGCACTAGGAAACCTGGGTTCTGATGGCGCCAATTTGGGTTGGCTTCTGTTGATTATGTTCTTGTACTTGCCTTTCACCATCTGGTTGTCTCTGGTGTTAATTAGCCTGGGTGTTCTGGGTTAGAGAAGGTCTCTCTGGAGGGAGGTAGAACTGAGTATTCTGAGTTAGAGCAAGCCTTACTGGAGGTAGGTGAAGCTGTATGTCCTGGGTTAGAGCAGGTCTCCTGGGAGGCAGGCAGTGCTGTATGTCTGGTTAAAGCTGACATCCTTTGCCCCTTGTTAGAGCAGTTCTCCTCAGAGACAGGCATGGGGTGCAAGCTTGTAGGTGTGCCAGGGGTGCAGGTAGAGGTATGGACCAGAAGGGCAATGAACCATATGTGGAATTTTTTAACTTGGTACTCAGCTTCAAATTCAGTCCTTCATGCTTGCAAAGTCAAACAGTTTATATACAAAGATATCTCTTGGCCCTTCATTGCCTACATAGTCCAAATCATTTATTTTAATGAGTTATCTAAGATAACATTTGTAATAATACTAAATTAAATTAAGAATATTGTGCATGCCTTATTTATAATAGCCAGAAACTGGAAACAACCCACATGTCCCTCAACAGAGGAATGGATACAGAAATTGTGGTACATCTACACAATGGAGTACTATTCAGCTATTAAAAACAATGAAGTTATGAAATTCTTAGGGAAATGGATGGATCTGGAGAATATCATCCTGAGTGAGGTAACCCAATCACACATGATATGCACTCTCTGATAAGTGGTTATTAGCCCAGAAGTTCAGAATACTTGAAGAACAATCCTCAAATGACAAGAAACTCAAGAAGAAGGAAGACCAAAATGTATACACTTCAATCCTTCTTAAAAGTGGGAACAAATACCCATGGAAGGAGTTGTAGAGACTAACTATGGAGCAGAGACTGGAGGAAGGGCACTCCAGCCTGATATAGGTGTCTCCTAAGAGGCTCTGACAGTACCCGACTAATACAGAAGTAGAGACTCACAGCCATCCATTGAACTGAATACAGGGTCCCCAATGAAGGACTTAAAGAAAGGACCGAAGGTGCTGAAGGGTTTGCAGCCCCTTAGAACGAACAACAATATGAACTAACTAGTCCCTAAGAGCTCCCAGGGACTAAACTACCAACCAAGGAGTACACATGGTGGGACTGATTGTTCTGGCAGCATGTGTATAGTAGAGGATGGCCAAGTCAGTCATCAACAGGAGGACCTTGTCCCTGTGAAGGTTCTGTGCCCCAGTGTAGGGGAATGCCAGGGCCAGTAAGTGGGAGATGGTAGGGTGGAGAGCTCTTGTTGTTTTTTTCGGGGCTTTTTTTTGGAGGGGAAATTGGGAAAGGAGAAATCATATTACATGTAAATAAAGAAAATATCTAAGTAAAAAAAATGAATATTGTGCACTAATATTGCATTGATTGCAAATTCAAAGAGACTAGGGAATAAAGAAATTGTATCTTTAAACATAGCTAAATTCTATTATATCAGAAAAATCTACACATAATAAACATGTACTATGCTAATATGCATTAAGCCCTAAGATCATGCATAGTACAAATAGTATTATCACAGTGTATATTTTGGAACAGAGACTGAGGGAAAGGCCATCCAGAGACTGCCCCTCCTGGGGATCCATTTCATATACAGCCACCAAACCCAGACACTATTGTTGATACTATTTTAAGTGCTTGCTTATACTATTATACTTGCTTATACTATTTTATACTTGCTTATACTATTTTAAGTGCTTGCTTATACTATTTTAGAGTATTAGAAAGTGAATGGAAATATTGTATCAAAATTTTACCTTTAAAGAACATGCATAGAGAATGCAACTTGATTTGTGTTTCTCCTGAATTCTACATAATCAAATAAGGTCTTGAACAACTGTTTTTCAAATACAGCCATGAACTAGGGCACTTTGTCATGCCTAACCTTATAAGCAACCAAGTCATGTCATTATATAATACTACCAAGTAGTATAAACATACATGTGAGATCATTAGCCATTGACCATCAAAAATGTCAATTATTATTACAGGTAAACAGGTACGTTAAGGTCCCTTAATCCTATATGGTCCCTAAAAGCTTCTCAGTAGTTATTATTACATAGACCCAGCATTAACTTTCTAGAAGCTATAATACTTAATCAGTGGCAACCAAACTTTCTTTCAATAGATGAACATCTTGGATCTAGCATTCTTAGATGCTAAGGTAATTCATGGATCCAAAGTAAATATTCTGATATAAGTTAAGCTTTTTAATAACATAAAGGAGATTAAAGTATGTTGGGAAATTAACTAATGTAAAAGAAATTAACTAAAGTCTGGTTATCTGCTCAAGAAACATTCTCTAGAATCAGTAAGAGTAACAGGTAGTAATGATCAGAAGATGTGTGGAGCACTGTCATTTGTACCTAAGAAATATGTCAACCAATTTCTTTTGTTAGAAGTGAGTTGAACAAGTAAGTCTTGCTGATTGTGTGATTTTGAAGAAAACCCTTCTTGTTGAATTTTCATTTTAACACTAGAGTAAGTAAATTTAAATAACTAACTTCTACAAGTCACCTGCCATTGTTCAATTTTTCTGACAGCATCATTCAGACATTAGAAATGGAAACATACCATTTTACTGTGTCCTTCTTTGAATGTAGAAGGTTAGTTATGTAGTCACGCATCAATCACAGGCTCTCCTAGTCTGCAATGAAAGATTCTGTAGTCAGGATGAATTGTCCCCTTATTCAGAGATTTTGTACAATGACTCTGTGCTATCATCTTTTAAGAATACGTAAAGCCATAGTAGAGTTCATTATCTCAGCAGAGAATGTTTGTAATGATGAGACTGCCAAGCTTCATCAACTTCTTCCCGCTTTTTCAAGTTTCATTAAAATGACCCAATTCAACTTCCTTCTGATGATAACTCATTTTGATTTTAACTCACTTTAAAAATGAGTCAATTTGATTTTTAAAACCTTGTTGATTTAAACTCATTTTAACATTTCCTGATGTAACATCATGTATTTTAGTAAAAGAATTATGATCCTCTCAACTATGCTATGTAAGGAAGCAGAAAACCGATAAATATTAAAAACAAACCAACCAACCAAATAAACAAAAACCCCTATATTATTTATAAAGTCTTCCAAATAAATGGAAACCTGTCAATTTACCACCATTCCTAAGAACATTTAGATATTAATCATCCAACCACAACAAAAGGCCTCTGTGCCTTTTCAGGAGCATGTAACCACAACACTCTACTAAAGTGACCATGAGCAATCAGTCAGGTGACACTGCATCTGTAAAGCTAATGAGGGAATCTCAATAGACTTAACCTTCAGCTAATTACCTTCCCTTCCTAAATATTCTCATGTTCTTTTCCAAAATTATAAAATCCCTGGTTCACCCCGAATAAAGCACATGTGTTCACATCTACCCCCAATAAAGAAATATGAACAAGCTAAGCTCATCTCAGAGAGCTGTTTCATCAAAGATTCCCATGGAGAAGGCCTTCACTTAAAAAAGCACTACACTCAAACTTCATAAGAAGGCCTTCTCTTTTGTCCCATCCTTCTTGGAACTCACTCTTAACCGAACCAGATCCTGCTCATCCCAGGCTCTACTTTCCCCTTCTGTCTTGGTGCTGCAACCATGCTCTGATGCCCAAAAGAGAAACTTAGACTAAGGATTCCTTGTCCTGGACTTTGGCCAGCCTCCCAGCTGTGTATTGGAGGCATCCAGACGCCACCATCAGAGAGGCAAAGCAAGGGACTACAACATTACTTCTGCTATCATATCTGTTTGCTAATGTGTTTTTCTTTCTACAAATTTTCCCAGTGACACTGGCAAAGGCATAATTCCTTGACAATTTATCAATGATAATTTAATGTAATTCTGAAGTGTGTCATAGTTTTTGCAAGCAACTGACACACCCAAAACAAACTAACAGAAACAGAAAAGGAAGGATAGGGGAGGGACGAAGACTACAAAGCAAGATGGCGCCTAGTATGATTGGTATCTGTCTGTACACAGAGAAACTTCAGTTGTTTCAGACATAATCAACACTGAAAGTTTTCCCACAAATTCTGCTTTCTTTGGTGATCATTGTTCTGATTATTTCTAAAACATAAAACAAACTTCAAAAATCAAGTCACTATACTTTGTCTTTGCTTAAACACAGTGCCCTTAGATTTCTACTCTTATGGGTATGTATTTTAAGTTTGTATTAATCACCAGAGATGGCATATAGACATAGGAATTTTAATAGTAGGAATCATTCTTTTGGTGCTAATAATGATGAAGATGTGCTCACTCAGTGGTAGAGACTTAAAATTTGCATGTTTCCCACTTCAACTACAATTTTTCCTATAATTTTGCATTGCAATGAAGGGTAGTTTAGTTTAGTACTTATGCTTCTTCTTCAGAAACAAGAATGGAACTATTTTATCATCCAATTTACATTAACCCTTATAATTCACTTCTAATATATTTTCCTATTATGCATTTTTGTTTATTGTTTTGTTTATGTCATGAATTATCATGATATTTTGTCTAATCTTCAACTCTAAAATGTGTTTATGAGTTCATTTCAAGTTTAGTTGAAGGTATGATTCAATGTATTATTATCTAACTAAAGAAAAATTCAGTCACAAGGTACTTAGTGTGTGTGTGTGTGTGTGTGTGTGTGTGTGAGTGTACAATATGTGCATATCAGAGCAGGTGTGCATGGAGGCCAGAAGAAGCTGTTAGAGCACTAAAAACTGGAGTTTACAGTGATTGGAATCGACCTGACATGGATACTCTGAAGCAAACTCCAGTACTCTTCAAAAGCATGAAGTGCTCTTCACTGCTGAGCCATCCTTCCAGCTCCCAAATATAGACAATTTTAAACAAGGATATTTCCTTAACTTTAAATTTGTGAAAATTGAGAGGAATTTGTTGCTTTTATTTTAATAGTGGAGCCCTGAAAAAATTTTAAAAAATGATGTGATTTCCATTTGAGAAGACATGGATTCTTAGATCAATTGCTTTAATTTCCACGGGATATGTCCTGGTTCTGAAAGAGCTCCAAATAATTAGCTGTGCTAAGTTGTCAGTAGAAAACGGAAGTACTGGACTTGCAGTTGCACTGATTCCGCTCAGTCTGCATAGGTGTTAATGTTTAAATTTATATTCAACAATAAAAATCTGGGTTTATTTTTATTTTACATAAAACCTAGTATGCTACACTTTTGTTTCAGAAACATGGTATTTTTTGTAACTAAACAGTTATGATTGAATTTCTGCCTGATCAAGGAATATATAATTCCATTTGATTACTGATATTTATATATTTTCTAAATTGCTGCTATTTTTCTGTGTACTCATTCAGATTGATTTTATAAAAATGGGGTAAATATATGTAGATTGAGTTTAACAATTATAGTATTTATTACTTATAAGAGGATAAAGTATATGTATTAAAAAGTAATTGCTGTTAGTGATCAGAATTTAGATGCTTTTGTTATGATGTTAGGTTCCTTTCCACTGGTTTGAGAGAAATGTAAACAAGCAGTATTTTGAAATAACAAATATTGAATATTACATTGAGTAGATAAATGTAGATAACTATGTTTGGATCACATTTCTATAGTGTTCCTTATATATTAGCTAGACAATTGTTAAACTACCTGAATTTTGATCATAAAAATAATTTTCGTTTTCTGGCTTATGAAATGGGACTAAAATAAGATAACTGTGAATATATAATAGAGGAATATCTTATCATTTTATTCATTCAATAGTCAAATTCTATCCTTTCTTTCTGCTGTATTACTTATTAAAATTCTCACATATTTCATCGAGTAAAAGCCACTAAGCTAATATTTTTGCAATTTAGCTATTTCCTAAAGCCTTAAAAGAAAACTATTTTAGTATTTTTTTATTTTTATAGTGAATATTTTATTAATCTATAACTCTGCAGAGCTGATAGTTTTTCTCTATTCATTTAATCTTTTAGGGTTTTAATACATTTTTAATACTGCCAATCAATAAATACTTTTACAATGTAATTTAGTGTTCATAGATCTTTTGTTAAAGAATCAAAATTTACAACATAAGGCCTAAATATTTTAAGCATAGCTTAATTTTATAAATCAGTAGTTAAATAAAACTAGCAAGTTTCAACCAGAATATACTTATATGAAATAGAGAAAATGATATGCTTAAGATACAGATTATCAGAAATAGAGATAAACTAAAATTTTGTTATTTCTGTTAACTTCTCTTCCCAAGAGTACAGTCTAAAAGTTTGTATGTATAATATACAAATCATATATGATGTTTGGTAAATTATGTCAATAATACAAGACCAGTAGATTCTTATTACATAATAATATCTACAGTTCTCCTTCTTAGAGTACTTAACACTTTTGCCATTTTAGACCTATCAGGAATCTACATAGAAGCATGTCAGTTGGTCTTCAGCACAAGGAGAACATGTGAATTTGCTAAAAGCATCTAGAATAAGGAGGACAGTCATGTCCTACATGTTAAATTCTCACATCACAAAGTCACATTCTTTTTACATGGAAGCAAGACAGTGAAAAGTTCCATTTGGTTCATCAGAAAGAACAGTGCTTTTCTTAATAACCATATCGTGTGCCAGATATTTAAAATATGTTTTCTATATCTCAAATGGAAATTTTCCAGTTGAATTCAGGATTCAACAGCTTCTGATATTTTCATTGTTTGTGTTTTTATTTGATTGGAATACAGTCACACTGGAAGAGTAAGATTTACCAGACAATATTTCATCTATCCAGTAGATGCTGATGACTGTTATTTCCAAACACAAAACTACTTAGCCCTGATTCTCAGGAGCCATCACTAAGAAGCTAAAAACTAGCAAGTGATCATCCTAAGATGGGTCTACCTTGAATTACAAATGTACAATGGAATTGTTCCTGTTGGGAAGGCTTAGATTTCATTTTAGAGAAGACTCCTACTATTAAAATTTCATATACATGTATCTCACTTGGCATTACCCATCCTTTTGAGCAGATCTCTGCAGAACAACAAATAAACACTGTCTTTTAGTGATGCTATTTCTCAGTTCTTAATGATGGTCCTATAAAAATTCATAAAATTATAGTAATTACTAAGCTCTTTTCAGATACTCAAAACTGCAATGAGAACTATGCCAGTCTTCAAGTGTCACAAGTTAATTGTTTTTTAGATAGCAAGCAGGCATCTAATACTCAGAGCACATTCCAAGAGGTTGTGATACCATTAACCAAAGGTCATAAATCCAGAAACTGCTCCACCTGGGATTCCTTTCCATACTCAAGCATCAAACCCAGACCCTATTGTGGATGTCAGCAAGTGCTGGTTGACAGAAGTCTGATATAGCTGTCTCCTGAGAGGCTCTGACTCTCAGAGTGTCCAACTAATACAGAAGTAGAGACTGACAACCATCCATTGGACTGAGCATAGAGTCCCCGATGAAGGAGCTAGAGAAAGGACCCAAAGAGCTGAAGGGTTTGTAGCCCCTTAGGACGAACAACAATATGAACTAACTAGTACTCTCAGAGTTACTGGGGACTAAACCACCAACCAAAGAATACACATGGTGGGACTCATGACTCCAGCAGCATATAAATAGCAGAGGATGGACTAGTCAGTCATCAATGGGAAGAGAGGTCCTTGGTCCTGTGAAAGTTTATGCCCCAGTGTAGGGGAATGCCAGGAACAGGAAGTGGGAGAGGGTAGGTTGGTGAACAGGAGGAGGGGGAGGAAACAGGGTTTGTTTTGTGTTTT
>NW_022196905.1:48663655-48717154 GCF_008632895.1 Mastomys coucha | reverse complement strand
AAAAGAGACAGAGAGAGAGAGAGAGAGAGAGAGAGAGAGAGAGAGAGCGAAAGAAAGAAAGCTGAGCAAGTCATGAGGAGCAAACCAGTAAGCAGCACCCCTCCATGGTTTCTGTATTAGCTCCTGCCTCCAGGTTCCTGTCCTCTTTGAGTTCCTGACCAGATGTCATTCAATGATAAACAGTAATGTGGAAACATAAGCCAAATAAATCCTTTCCTCCCCCCCCAAAAGGTAACTAATGATTTACTATAAATCATTATAATAAATCTACAAGGACAGAAGATAAATTATTGATTGGGTTTATCTATACAAAACTTCACTAATAACTTAGTCACATAATTTATGGTTTAAAACACTCCATGAACCTGTTGAGCTTGGGACAGATGATGAATGTTTAGCCAGATAATTACTCCTGATGTATATGCATGTATACATTCTCTGTTGTAAACTTCTTATTCAATTGATGATTTCAATTTATGTGTAAACTGGTGATGAACTTTTTACCATGTGATCATGTATTCTGAAAGAAGTATAAATGCTAAGAACAAAAAGAGGGACAAACAAACCCTTATCTCCGTTCTTCTGAGACAGCCTTTCTCCCTCTTTTTTCGTAAGCCCCTTTCCCTTTGTTCTTAGAGAACTTTCATAGGAAGCTTTTTGCACAGAACTCATAAATAAATACTAAAATCACTTTTCAAAGTGTCCTTTTTTTCTTCCTGAGACCTCAACTAGCAGGATGGGAGTTAAAGCTGTGCTATTCTGTCAGAGATAGAGCAAAAGCTACACTAGTTAATCCCCTGCTGTTTTACATTGAGGTCAACAGTTTCAAATCTCAGGAACAAAGAAGGCAGATCAGGTACTGAAACATAGTGACTTGGGCTTCAGATGGGTAAATGTTTTCTTAATATACAGCAACCTCAAATATCTCTTAAGACCAAGTCTCAACTCCTGCCAATGCCCTTGCCCCTCCCCTGCCTCAAGAGGAGCCAGAAAGACCCACCAGGGCTGGCCTCTGGCACCTAATTAACATTAAATAATAATATTTAGTGTGACAATAAAATGAAACACTAAATAAAATGAAACTAGGAACTAGTAGAAAGATATTTTCTAGGAAATGAAGGATGAGTAAGGGAAATGTGAGATTAGGGAGGAGAGGGATTAAAGTATATAGTGTACATATATGAAAATTTATGAACAAAATATAGTTCTTAGGAATGGATACAGAAAATGTCGTACATCTACACAATGGAGTACTACTCAGCTATTAAAAACAATGAATTTATGAAATTCTTAGGGAGATGGATAGATCTGGAGAATATCATCCTGAGTGAGGTAACCCAATCACAGAAGAACACACATGGTATTCACTCTCTGATAAGTGGATATTAGCCCAGAAGTTCGGAATACACAAAGTACAATCCACAAGCCACAAGAAACTCAAGAAGAAGGAAGGCCAAAGTGTGAATTCTTTGTTCCTTCTTAAAAGAGGGTACAAAATACCCATGGAAGGAGTTGTAGAGACTAACGATGGAGCAGAGACTAAAGGAAGGACAATTCAGAGATTGTTCCACCTAGGAATCCTTCTCATATTCAATCATCAAATTCAGACACTATTGGGGTTGCCAGAAAGTGCTGGCTGACAGGAGCCTGACTGATATAGCTATCTCCTGAGAGGCTCTGATAGTGCGAACTAATACAGAGTAGAGGCTCACAGCCATCCATTGGACTGAGTAGAGGGTCCACAATGAACAAGCTAGAGAAAGGACCCAAGGAGCTAAAGGGCTTGCAGCCCCTTAGGACGAACAACAATATGAACTAACTAGTAACCTCAGAGCTCCCAGGGACTAAACCACCAACCAAAGAATACACAGGGTGGGACTAATTGCTCCAGCTGCTTATGTAGAGAAGAGGATGGCCAAGTTGTTTATCAATGGGAGGAGAGGCCCTTGGCCCTGTGAAGGTTTTATGCCCCAGTATAGGGGAATGCCAGGGCCAGGAAGTGGGAGAGGGTGGGGTACTGAGCAGGGGGAGGGGGGAAGGAACAGGGGTTTTTTGTTTGTTTTTTACTTTATTTCTTTTTTTTTTTTTTTTTTTTTTTTTTGGAGAAGAACCTGGGAAAGGAGATATTTATGACATGTAAATAAAGAAAACATCTAATTAAAAAAAGACTGAAAAATAAAAATAAAATAAAATAAAATATAGTTCTTACTCTCCTAGCAATATTAATACAAGTGATTGACTTTAGGAAGGAAAGCATTATAAAACCAGAGTATAATCACTCTATCTAGTGCTGATGATTAGAGTGGAAACACATGTTTAATAACACATAAAAACATGTTTTATGTCTATTATTACATATCCTACAGATGACTATATGAATATACCATTTACATATATTATAAATGAGTTTCACAGCCAGTATTATTGACATAATACCATGTTATAGAATATGTTAAAGTAAAAAAAACCTCAAAACAAAAAGCTTTGGCAAGTAGATATTAAATGAAATTTTCCAAAGAGTATATAAAAATTCTTAATTAATTAACGTGTGAACCTGAAAGCATGACCAGAATGAACATTTATCAGAGAATCAGTTTCTGTTTATTCTCTGCTATTTGCACTTTTGCAACTCTCTTTAATTATTTGGCAAATAATTGTTTTCTTAATGAGTATAGTTTTAAATATAAAATTAGTGAAATTTGAAAATTTTTATATTCTGTATGTTATACATATATATATATGCAATAACAGATACCAATACTTCTCTATATAGAATAATAACATGCATTCCTATTCATTGAGTTTATTTATTGTCTTTTGGCCACTCATGTTTATTGGTATTTTTTGGCTGAGGGTATGAGTATAATAAGCTGTTGATATTATTTACTGACACATTAAAATTTAAATAATATTCTTTAAGAACAAAATAAAACAGTGGAGGAATGTGAATTTTCTCTGTCAATACACTCATAAATTCTATTCAACAAAATGTCATCGAATAATTCAGAGATATATATCACAAATATTACATATATAATTTTAGAATGTAAATTATCTTGTTTCTATAAAGATGTTAACTTGATAAAGTGCCAAATGTTTGCTTCTGTAATAACAATAACTTCAAATTAAAAGAATACAATGTAGATTTATCTCCTCATAGCAAATTAAGAAAGGTTATGAATTATAAATTATAGTATTTAAGTTTCTACTTAAATATAGAAAACTAAATGAATTTTTTTCTTTTTGATTATACAGAAAAACTTAGAGATGCTAATAAAGAGAGAATGATAATATAAAACATAGTGAGCTATCATGGTTTATAGGAAAATGAATCATGTCTATTATTTCTGGCCATAGAATGAGTCAGTTAAACTAATGAAGAAGGACAAAGAGCAAAGTGAAACAACATTGTCAAAGGTATTCAAGAGGAGCAGAGTCAACATATACACATGCAGAAACAAATACCCCAAACAGGGGTCATGTATCTGAAGGAGAGCAGGGAGCTTATATGGAAAGGGTTGGGGAAGAGAGAAAAGGGAAGGAAAATGTACTTCTATTATAATCTCAAAAATAAAAATATAAAAATAAAGTTAGAGAAATAAAAATACAGTCTACTTGCATTTCATCTTAAATAAACAATAGGACAACATAAGTTTTACTTGTACTAGCAAAAAGGTAGTACAAGGTAAAGCTCAAAGACATGAAAATGTTTATCATATAAGTCTTTCAAATGCTTTATTAGAATTACCCTAAAATATTTTATATTATTTGAGGCTTGTGAAAGGTGTTGTTTTCCTGATTTCTTTCTCAGTTTGTCACTTATATATAAGAGCTCTACTGATTTTCTTTTTATTGTTGTTGTTGTTGATGATGATAATGATCTTGTATTCATACACTACTCTGAAAGGGTTTATTATCTATAGGAGCTCCATGGTGGAATTTTTAGGCTTACTTATTTATACTATTATATAACCTGAAAAAAAATACATTAATGTCTTCTCTTTTAACTTGTATCCCCTGATTGCCTTTATGTTTCTTATTGTTCTAGCTAAAACTTCAAGTACTACACTGAATAGATATGGAGACAGTGAGGAACCTTGTCTTATTCGTAATTTTAGTAAATATTTTTTCAGTTTCTCAACATTTAATTTGATATTTGTTATAGGCTTGCAACAATTTGTCTTTATTATATGTAGATTTGTCATTTCTATCTATAATCTCCCCAAGACTTATCATGACAGTGCTGATATTTTTTCCACAACATGTTTTTCCATGTAATAAAATAATCAATGCTGGTGTTTTTGTTTGGTTGGTTGGTTGATTTTTGTTTTGGAGTTTTACTTTCAGTTTCTTTTTATGGTTGATTTCATTGACAAATTTTCATATTGAACGATCCATGCATCTCTGGGATAAAGGTTATATGATCATGGTAGAATTTTTTGATGTGTTCTTGGATTTGTTTTCTTGGTATTTTATTGAGCATTTTTGCATCTATGAACATAAAGAAAATTGGTCTGTAATTCTCTTACTTTGATGAGTTTTTCTTTTGTTTGATATCAGAGTAGCTTTGTCCTCATAAAATAATTGGGTAATATTCCTTCTATTTCTGTTTTGTGGAATAATTTGAGGAATTCTGGTATATCCTCCTTTTGAAAATCTATGAGACTTCTTTGCTACAACAATCTGGCTTGAGGCTTCTTCATTGAAAGATTTAAATGTCTGTTTCTCCTTCCTTAGGAGTTATAGACCTATTTATATTGTTCCTCTGACTTTGATTTAACTTTGGTAATTGTTATCTATTGAGTAAATTATCCATTTCTTTTAGAAATTCCAACTTGGTAGACTGTATACAGGTTTTTAATATTTCTTCATTATTCTTTGGATTTCCTTTGTGTCTGCTATTATGTCCAACTTTGTTTCTTACTTTATTGATTTGGATACTATTTTCCACCTTTTAGCTATTTTGGATAAGAGTTTGTCTATTATATTGATTTTCTCAAATAATCAACTCTGCTTCAATGATTCACTGTTTTATCTCTTCATTTATATTTTATTGGTCTCAGATGTTACTTTGATTTTTCTCTTCCCATATATCCCTCCTGAGTATGTTTATTTCTTTTTGCTCTATATCTTTCAGGTGTTTTGCTAAGTTGCTAGTATAAGATCTCTCCATATTTTTTTATGTTGACATTTAGTACTATGAACTTTCTTTCTTCTTTATCTCTCTCTCTCTCTCTCTCTCTCTCTCTCTTTCTCTCTGTCTTTCTTTCTTTCTTTCTTTCTTTCTTTCTTTCTTTCTTTCTTTCTTTCTTCCTTCCTTTCTTTCTTTTATTTTCTATTTCGAGACAGGGTTTCTCTGTATAGCCCTGGCTGTCCTGGAACTCACTCTGTAGACCAGGTTGGCCTCGATCTCAGAAATCCACCTGCCTCTGCCTCCTAAGTGCTGGGATTAAAGGCATGTCCCGCCACTGCCCAGCTACTACTATGAACTTTCAACTTAGCATTACTTTCATTAAATCCCACAATTCTAGCTATGCTCTTTATTTTTTGTCATTGAATTCTAGAAAGTTCTCAATTTCATTCTGTTTTAGTCTTGACCTGTTTTTTATTCAGTAGAGACTTGTTCATTTTCCAGGAGGTGGTAAGATTTCTGTTAGATCTGTTTTTGATATCCTGCTTTATTCCATGTGGTCTGATAGAATTCAGGGAGTTATTTAAATTTTCATGCTTTAAGTTATTTTTTGTATCTGTTGATTTGTTTTGTGTCTGAGTATGTGTTCAATTATGGAGAATGTTCCAGGAGGTTCTGAGAAGACCATATTTTGTTTTGTGTTTGAGTAAAATATTCTGTAAATATTTGTCAAGTCCATTTTGTTTATAATATCTGTTCCAGTATTTATCTGTGTAGTTTTTGTTTAGATGATCAGTCCATTGGTGAGAGTGGTATATTAAAGTCTCCCACTATCAGAGTTTGAGGTTCAATATAGGATTTATATATAATAATGTTTCTTTTACAAACTTGGGTGCCCTTGTATTTGGGGCATATATGTTAAAAACTGAAATGTTATCTTGGTGGATTTTTCCTTTGATATAATGCCTTTACCTGGTTTTTTTTTTTTTTTTTTTTTTTTTTTTTTTTTTTTTTTTTAGTTTTGATATGAGATCTATTTTGTCAGATATTAAGTTTCCTATACCAGCTTGCTTTGTAGGTCCACATGCTTTGAATAACTTTTTCTAACTCTTTACCCTGAGTTTATGTCTATCTTTGATGCTGACGTGTTTCTTGGATGCAGCACAAGAGAAAATTTGTTTTCTCTTCCATTCTGTTAGTCTGTGTCTTCTTATTGGGAAATTATGACTATTGATACTGAGAGATATCAATAACTAATGATTGCTTATCCCTCTTATTTTGCTTATTTTGTTGCTGTTGTTAGTGGTGCTGGTGGTAGTGTGTGTGTGTGTGTGAGAGAGAGAGAGAGAGAGAGAGAGAGAGAGACAGAGACAGAGAGAGAGACAGACAGAGAGAGACAGAGAGAGACAGAGAGACAGAGAGAGAACATGTCATCGTCAACCCTTTCTTTTAGCTTTCTAGAATGAAATAATTGATTTCCAGTGTTTTCCTGGTGTACTTAAACTCCTTATGTTGGAGTTTTTCTTCTAGCACCGTTTGTAGGGCTGGGACTGCAAATGGATATTATTTAAGTATGACTGTATAATGGAACATTTAATTTTTGCCATCTACGGTGATTGGAAAGGTTGCTTAGTAGAGTAGTTTGTTCTGGCATCTGTGTTCTCTGTTTAAGTCCTTAGTTTTAAAGTCTTCGTTGAGAAGTCAGATGTGATTGTAATAAGTCTGCCTTCATATGTGACTTTCAGCTTTAATGTTTTTTGTTTGTTACATTTGTTCACTATATTTATTATTGTGTGAACACCTACATATTTTTCTGGCAGGCATGGATTAGATTGAACAGGAGGTGCCTACATGAGTTGGAGCTGTAGGAACACTTGGAGGGGAGAGAGGATAGAAGGGAAAGGTCTGTGAGATTCACAGGAGAAATGTGAAGGGGGAGAAGGGAAGTTGTAGTTGTTGACTTTTTGCAATCCTAGGAACAAGAGATGAACCATTAGTTTATAAAAGATCGAGAAAGGGTATTTGTGAGAATTGAAAAGAATAAGATAATTAATAAATTATTTAATTATATTATAATGGCAAATAATTTTAAAACTAGAAAAATATTTTGTAGAGAATTCTGACACATACCACATATTTCTATTGTAATATATACATGCATGCCTAATTATATAAGTATCACAATGATATGTATAAATAATCTCTAAGTATTTTATTTATACAAACATATCAACTGATTTAATAACAAGCATTATATATTGGCATTACCTGCATGGGCACAGAAAACAACTAGGTACCAATGCAAATGATTTTTACTAGGTTTGGTTGGGGAACGTGTCTGTGAGTATGGAGAAAAGCTGTGACTTGACACCCTGTGCTGATGTTAGATTTAATTCAAAGAGGCCATAGGAAGTCTATGGTAAATATTAAGTCTTACCTACAACAGAGGCCCTATCATTCTACAAACTCCCGGTCTGTGGTACATCCACCAAAGACATTGGCAAGTATAGAGTGCAGCTAGCCTGAGATAAGCTGTATTTACTGAGGATATCAAAGACAGAGAAGTGGAACTGCTCAAGATATTTATAGCCAGATATTTTGGATAAGCCTCGGGTGCTGTACAATAGACTGCAATATTAGATTTATGTCACTAAAAGCTGATTTTGCCTTATTTATTCCTATGCCAAGAATAAAAAAAATCAGCAAATTATTTATTATTTTATAGGAGTTCACAATTAAGAGACATTGAACTGGAAAGAGACCTTGGCCCTCGAAACTAGAAACTTTAAATGACTGTGAAGCCTTTAAAGTTTTTCCATAATTTATAGAATTATATTAACATATCTTAATGACAAAGAATAAATGATTATAACTTAAAATGATGGGTTGCTATGTCTTTTTGACAAGGGACAGTGCATCCTTATTAATACTAACACTCAACTTGTCCCACATCTCATTCACCTGAAAATTTATCTCAGCTGAATCATCATGTATAGTAGATTGTCTGTGCTCATGTCTGTCAAGGATTGTCTAGGTTGGTTTAACTGATGTAGTTCCAGGATAGGTGGTTCAGGAGAATTAACAGAGTATCAGCTGAAGGTTAGCCAGAAAAGAATGTTCCTTCACAGTTTCTGCTTCAAATTCCTGCTTGCATTTCTACCCCACCTTCCCTCAATGATGGGCTTACAAATGTATCCCAAATAAACTGTTTTCTCACTAGGATCCTTTTGCCTGAAGTGTATTCTCACAGCAAAGATACCAAATTGTCTGTCTGTTTCTCTACATGATTCTTCCCTTATTGTACAAATGTTTATAACACTTATATATGTGAATGTGTATATTTACATGTACCACAAATATTTAGATGTATCAAAATTGAATTTAATTTTAATTTCTCATTCTTGTATTTATACAGTGGCCTAGAATTGTTGAACATTTGTTGAGAATACTTAAAAATCAAAATGTCATATATGAAGAATAGAGGGTCTATAAATAAAATCATGCATACTATCTGGTTAACTTAAAAGGAGCCACTCTGGTGCTCAAGTCAATAGCACATATAACAAACTTGGAATGAGACAGAAAAAAAGCCACTTTTAGAAAAATAAATGACATAATATTTAAATAGATGTCTGCAATAAATAATTAAATTACCCTCAATTTTTTGTTAAAAATAGTAGACAATTTATTTGAAGTTAGCCATATAAATAATATATGTAAAACAATGATTCCTCAAATTAAAACACCATTAAGTGAATATTTATGGTATTAGACTAAACAAAGTTCTTATTTCTAAATGACATAAAGAAAATCACTGACCAGCAATGTAAATATAAGTAACTGGTTCCAAAAAACAATACAAATGTTCATTGTACATAAGTGAAAGAACAGAACAGAATGTTTATAAATCACAGAAACCAATAATATCCTTGACACATATTACAATGTGCATAGTCTTGATGAGTTGCTGTGGGGGGGATAGTGTGTATGGGTGATACCTAGATGAGGGCTACTCCTTCTCAAGGCAGAAGGGTGGGAAGAAAAGGGAGAAGAACTGCATGAACTGGTACTTGGAGGAAGGGGGCTAATATTGGGATGTAAGTGAATAAATAAATAAATAAATAAATAAATAATAAAAGAGCTCGAGACAATGGTTTTCATGATTGGAAACCATGGCCATACACACTTAAATGGCTGCATGTCACCTGAACACACATACATGACATACCAAGTGGATATTAAAGGTAGACAGTGACAATGGTCACTGAGGATAAGGAACCACTAGATTACAAGTGAGGTTATAAGTTAGATGAATTCCTATAGGAGAGTTTGCCAGGATCTGCCAGAATTGCACTGTGACCATGAAAAATGAATACATTTGTTCATTTAATTTTATATTCAAGTATGCATATATAGTTGTATTCAACAGGAGAAAAGAACTTATCTTGTACAATTCAGACAATATGGCATTATGCAAATACTATCACTGTAAAAAAACTGATCAATAACTCTAACAATTTAGTGAATATAATGTCCTCCAAACATGTATCTCTGCTGTGAGGTTGTGATGTTTTAAAATTCAAAGTATGTGAGCTCTGGATAATTTGAGAAAATTCTCCAT
This sequence comes from Mastomys coucha, assembly GCF_008632895.1. Classification (NCBI taxonomy): domain Eukaryota; kingdom Metazoa; phylum Chordata; class Mammalia; order Rodentia; family Muridae; genus Mastomys; species Mastomys coucha. The sequence continues at coordinate 48,707,402 of NW_022196905.1, read as the reverse complement.
GAGGAGATTCTTTGTTTAATAGGCAAATAGGAAGTACTTGAAAATAATGATGCCATTCTGGTGTTGGTTATGTGGGTGATACATATAAAACATTCATATTTAAACTTTTAGTTTTTGAATTATTTCCCTTAGACCAAAATTAAACTACTTCAGTAAAAAAATTTAAGAAAAAATGCCATTATAGATGATCTTAACATGCTTTATTACACTCTTTGCTCTAAAATATTTTAACAAAAATTAAATAAATTCAATGCTATGTTACAAGCCAACTCAACCTTGAAAATACATTTAAAAACTATTGTACTGCTATGTTTAATATTTATATCAAATAGTAAAAATGAAACTAAACTTGAAGATTAATAAATCTGTAAATATATATTAATCTATTTAACATGAAAAACAAAAACACAACTAACATACAGATTTAATTTTTACAATAATAACTAACCAAATTTTCCAAAAATATAATTTTAAAAAGAGTAAAATAGTTTTTTTCAAAGTCTCTTTAATATCTGAGCTATTGAACAACATGTGGATCCTTATAATCTGTTTGCACATTTAGTCCACCATGCTGTGCATATTTTTAGTGTCTAAAGCCCGTACTTTGCAATACAGAAGAAAGGAAATTAAAAAAAAAACCACACAATTAGAAACATAACCTGATTATGAAGTAGTCTAAAGTAAGAGTTAGAAACCTGCATGTCTCTCCATGCCCCAATTCAAGGTGAGATGAAACAGGCTACTTTTTTTCAAATTTATTACCTGTTATCCCTGCAAGGAAGAAGCTTCTCTGATGATAACTAATCACAAATGCTCAAAGTGTATAGAATAAATGTCTGTTGAAAACTCATCACTAAATGAAACATCTGCATCACTCCCTGAGACTCCAAAGCTTAAGAAATTCCATGGGAGCAGAGGCTGAAAGCTTCTAAGGGAAAGATGTTGTGTAGTAATACTGTAAAACAGTATCTTCCGGACATGACAGTGCTGTAGCATAAAGACAATCATGGAATGTGTGATTGTCTATGCACAATCTATGCACATCAAGACAGTCAACATTCAAGTATTAGTGGGAAGGGTCTCAGAAAACCACCTCCTAGCTGAAGAACTATTGGTAGTTTGTCGCTGGCTGCTGTAGAGTGTGGTGGTTTCCTTCAGGAGCATGGATCCTGACAACTGACCACGTGGTTAGTTTCACACCAATGTGCATTTTGGTAGCATTAATTTTATAATCAGTGACAAGTTTTAAAAAAAAAAACCATGAAACTGATAAAGAGTAATGGGACACGTAATTCAAATGCAGTAGGAGGTATGAAGTGCAGCTTGGATAAATTCCAACATTATACACACATTATGAATTATGAGTGCAAAATTACTTCCATATTCTCCTGATGTTATTCATGACAGTCTTCATGTGAAATTTTGTTCACAAGCACTGCATTTGAGAGTCATCTGAGAGTTATTTACCACTACATCCAATAGCAGACCAAGTCCCCAATCAGAATTCATAGAGCAAGTGCAGGAAGTGGTAGTTCTACTCAGAACTCTGAATTGTCAAAGAAATAGGAATTAATATTTAAAACCAATTTAGAAAAATAATTTCAGCTCTGGTTCCCTGGCAAAAATGATAAGAGGACATACATAAGTGAGAGAATCTGGAAAAGTATGCTCAAGAAAGTATAAGTTACTGCTCTATTCCTTTTCATAGGCTGGGAAAACAGTATAGCATCTTACCCTACTATAACTGGGAGTTTACTTATGAACAAAGATGCCTTATTGATGCAGGAATTATAAAAATTGAATCCACCCCGCAAACTCCCTTTCCCGCCGTGCTACATTCTTAGGCTGGTACTATCTGGCCTCAACACTAAGTTCTGACAGGTTCTTGTTATTCTCTCCCACCTATTTGCAACATTCCGCTCATATGCAATGCCTTACACACCTCTACAATCATTCATCTAGCTAGCGCCTAGTACCCGGTAAGTAAAGCATGACTCTTAAAGCTTAATTATCTAATCAGGTTCATATAATAATAAGATCACAATTACATGATGCCAATACAATAATTTCAGAACCAAAGAATAAAGACAATATTCTAACCCAGTTAATCTATTTTGTAAAAACCTTTGCTTGGTTGTATAACTACGCGGGATCTGACTCTTCATCCTCCTCTGATTCCATGATGAAAAAAATCCTTCTCCTCCTGCTCTCTCTGACCTTTCTCCTCTTCCAACTCTAGCTCCACCTCTCTATTCCTGTCCAACCACAGGCCTATCCCTGCCCTAATGTGATTGGACAGAGAAAATGCTGCAACACCTTATCGTATAAGCAAAATGCACTGACTTTTTACACACATAAATTATTTTGAAAAATAGACTTGAAAATTTTTGCTATGAAAATACAAATTTTAAATTTTTGGATTATACCAGCCATGTGTCCACTATTGCACACACAAGCAAATGATGTTAAGCTGAGAAAGGTTTTTTGAAGGACTTGATGCAAAAATGTAGTTCCCCTAAATAACTGTGTTCCCAGTGAAATGAGAAAAGCATGATGCGGCCACTCACAAAGAGAAGGACAAGAATAATCCTCATGAAGGGCCTCCACTTAGGATAAAAAAAAATGCTGTGGGAGGACATTTTGTTGCAGTGCACAAAGGAAGGTGATAAAAAAATAGAAAGAGCTGTTCTGGGGCAGAGGAGACAAAACATAATAACAATAGGAGATGCAAGTTTTCTCCAAAGTGTTCAACCACAACACATTCAAAAGTATAACAGCAAAACAATCCACAACGACAAAGCTATGACTTCCTTTCTGACCTTTCAAACTAGAGAAAACTTAATATTAATGAGGTGTAACTTAGATACCAATGCATTAGTGATTCACAGTTAGCTATATCACACTCACTAAATGCAGATGCATTGTGTTACCTGAATTTCTGAAACACACTTTGAAAAAACAGTTTATGCATTTTTTATTATGAAAGAAATATCATCTTCCTCTCCCCTTTTCTTTACATGTTGTGTTGTGAAGAGTGTCCTGCAACTCTCACTACTACAACCGTGGCCTCCAAACAAGTCTAAGTATCAAACAATTAGGTGTTAATATATCAATAACATGAAAAAGAAGGAAGCAAGCTCCTAACAGTTCAAATAGAGTGAAATACAAGAACATTTCCAACATGGAAAGGGGATTATGTTTCCAGTGGGCTTAGACATTTTTCCTTTGTAGTTCTTTTGAGTTTAAGGTTGGAAATCCACACTCTTTTCAATTTCCCTAAAAATGGTTATTTTGAAATATGAATGCTTTACAAAAGCCTGCTCCTGAAATGCATACAACCTTTTTCTACCTTTTTGCCTTTTTTCTATTACTGATATTTGCCTTAATGTGTTGTAGATGTTAATCTGAATAAATCTTACCTTGATGTTTCTTTTACATACAATTTCTATTTGAATTATTTTTAGGCATATGGGCAGTATGTGTAAACAAAAGGTTGACCCATGCACATTTACCAGTCTTAGCTGATAAAGTTTTTCTGGGATTTTTTTTTAAGTGAAGTACTAAAAGTTTGAGCTCCCTATGTCTCTGACTTTGACAATTTATAACAGTATCAGTTGTAGTGTTTTATTTTGCCAATCTCTTGGAGGCATACAAAGAAACCACATTCTTACTTTAATCTTTCATTTCCCAATTTTTATTAAATTTAATATCTTCTCACCTATGAACTGACCACTTCATTTTTTACCTTTAGGGAGTAACTGTTTACTTCTATGTTTTGTATTTGTATTGTGTTGATATTGCCTGTGTATTAATAGTGGTTTTCATATTTAAAAAACACTGGCATATTCTCTGAGTCATTAGATCTTTAAAAATAAATAAGAGCAGCCTTATCATAAAAGGACACCCTCAGATTTCTTTGTGATTAGCCTCAGGTGTTACCATTTACTGAGTTTCCACTTCCTAAATCACTTAACATTAGTTCCTAGAACACTGATGTTTTCTTTATGGGTTTATCCTACTGGAAAGAAATGCAAGCACATACCAAATGTCCTTTGTTTTCCCTGTGCTCAATTATTTCAGCAATTGTTTAAAAGATTCTGTTTTCTCAATTGCTCTTCAATGGTAATTGTTATTTGTGAAGCAAATGTGTGTATTTATTGTTGACTTCAAGGACTTCCATTATCTATCTCTATAGAGATATTGGTATGTCATTATATGACAAATCTGTACACCCTCTCCATTCATATTCTGAAATATAGTAATGTTTTCATCATAGTTGCTATTACAATGGATTTCTTTCTTTCTTTTTTTAATTAATTGTTTTATTCATTTACATCCCCTTTGCTTCTAAGAGGGTGATTCCCCACTTACCCACCCACTCCTGCCTCACCACTCTAGCATCCCTTATCAGTGGGCAACAAGCCCCCACAAGACCAAGGGCCTCCCCTGCCACAGATGCCAGATAAGGCAGTCCTCTGATACCTATGTAGCAGGAGCCATGGACCAACTCATGTATACTCTTTGGTTGGTGGTTTAGTCACTGGGAGACCTGAGGGGTCTGGTTAGTTGATAATGTAGTTGATAATGTTGTTCTTCCTGTGGGGTTGCAATCCCCTTCAGTCCTTCCCCTAACTCTTCCACTTGATACCAGGTCTCAGTCTAATGTTTGGCTGTTAGTATCTGCATCTGTCTTAGAAAGTTGCTATCAGACCCACTCAGAGGACAGCTATACCAGTTTCCTGTCTGCAAGCACTTCTTGGCATCTGAAAATGCATTGGGGTTTGGTGTCTGTGGATGGGATGGATCCCAAGGTGGGGCTGTCTCTGGATGTCATTTCCTTCAGTCTCTAATCCAATTTTTGTCTCCACTTTTTCCTTTAGACAAGAATCATTATGGGATAAAATTTTGAGGTGGGTGGGGGACCCATCCCTTGACTGGGGACCATGTCTATCTATTGGAGGTAGTCTCTTCAGGTTCTATCTCCCTGATGTTGGGTATTTCAGCTAATGTCATCGCCATTGGGTCCTGGGAGCCTCTCGAATCCCTGAAGTGTGGGAATTTCTGGTGGTCCTTCCCCCTATGCTCCCCACCCCAACTGTTACATATTTTTATTCATTCTCCTGGCCCTCTGGGCTTCTCTCCTGTCTCTCCCTATACCTGATCCTACCACCCCACCCATTTCCCTCCCCCTCCCCTCTTCTACCCAGGTCCCTCCATCCTTCTGCCTCCTGTGATTACTTTGTTCCTCCTTTTAAGTCAGATTGAAACATCCACATTTTGGCTTTCCTTCTTGTTAAGCTTTATATGGTCTATGAGTTGTACCATTGGTATTCTGAGCTTTTGGACTAATATCTGCTTATCAGTGAAGTGAGTACATAGAATGTATGTCCTTTTGGGTTACCTCATTCAAGATGATAGTTTTTACTTCCATCCACTGTCTGCAAAGTTTGTGAACTCATCATTTTGGTAGCTGGGTAGTATTCCCTTGTGTAAATGTATCACAATTTTTGTATCCATTCTTCCTTTGAGGGACATCTGAGTTGTTTCCAGTTTCTGGTTACAAGTAAGGCTGTTACAAAAATACTGGAGCACACGTCCTTGTAATAGAGTATCTTTTATTTATTCCCTTTTCATTCTGGCTATGAAATTTGTTTGTTTTTGTTTTTAAAGACATGGGTCTTGTTTTTATTTATTTTTTATTACTATAGTTTAATATTTATTTTTACAGTCCAGTCATTATCCCCCTCCCTGTCTGCCCTCTGACTCTTCATCATCCCATTCCTCTTCCCAGGTCTCCAAGACGATTTCCCCACCTCTACCCTAACATACCTCCCTACTCCCTAGGGCCTCAAGTCTCTGGAGGTTTAGGTGCATCTTCTCTCACTGGAGCCAGATCAGGCAGTCCTCTAATGTATATGTGTTGGGGTATATCAGCTGGTTTATGCTGTCTGGTTGGTGGCTTAATGTCTGAGAGATTTCAGAGGTCCAGGTTAGTAGAGACTGCTGGTCTTCCTACGGGTCGCCAACTTCCTCACCTCCTTCTAGCTTTCCCCTAATTCAATCACAGCAGTCCCTGGCTTCTGTCAAATGATTGGGTGTAGGTATCTGCATTTGACTCTTTCAGCTGCTTATTAGACCTCTCAGTGGGCAGGCATGCTAGGCTCCTTCCTATCTGTAAACACTCATAGCCTCAGTAATAATGTCAGGCCTTGGAGCCTCCCCTTGAGCTAGATCCAAATTGGGACCAGTCACTGAACCTCTTTTTCCTTCATTTTTTCTCCACTTTTGCAGTTACTTTAGACAGAAACAATTCTGGGTCAGATTTTTTTGACTATGGGATAGCAACCCCATCACTCCACTTGATGTTTGTCTTTCTACTGGAGGTGGACTTTATAAGTTTCCTTTCCGCACTAATGGGTATTTCACCTAACATCCCTCCCTTTGAGTCCTGAGAGTTTCTCACCTCCCAGGTCTCCTGTATATTCTAGAGGGTAAGAGTATCTTTTAGGTATATGCCTAAGAGTGTTATATCTGGGTCTCCAGATATAAGTCTTTCAAATTTTCTGAGGAAATGCAAGATTGATTTTCAAAATGGTTATACCAGCTTACAATCCCACCAGCAATGGAGAAGTGTTTCTCTTTCTTTACATCCTTGCCAGCATCTACGATAGCCTAAGTTTTTTATCTTACCCATTCTGATTGGCATGAGGTAAAATCTCACGTTTGTTTTGATTTGTATTTCTCTGATGACTAAGGTTCATGAACATTTCTTTAGGTGCCTCTCAGTCATTCAAGATTCCTCAGTTGAGAATTCTTTGTTTAGCCCTGTACTCCATTTTTTAATTTGATTATTTTGCTTCCTGGAGTCTAACTTCTTGAGTTCCTTGTATAATTTGTGTATTAGCCATCTAGTCTATCACATGTAGGGTTGGTAAAGATTTTCTCCCAATCTTTAAGATGCCATTTTGTCCTGATGACAGTGTCCTTTGCCGTACAGAAGCTTTTCAGTTTTGTGTGGCCCCATTTGTCTATGGTTCTTAGAGCCTGAGCCATTGGTGTTCTATTCAGGAAATTTCCTCCCTGTGCCAGTGTGTTCAAGGCCCTTTCCCACTTTCTTTTCGATTAGATTCAGTGTATCTGGTTTTATGTGGAGGTTCTTGATCCATTTGGCTTGAGCTTTGTAAAAGGAGATAAGAATGGATTGATTTGCATTCTTCTACATGCTAACCACTAGTTGAACCAGCACCATTTGTTGGAAATGCCTTCTCTTTTCCATTGTATGGTTTTGACTTCTCTGTTAAATATCAAGTGACCATAGTTGTGTGGGTTTATTTGTAGGTCTTCAATTCTATTCCATTGATCTACCTCTCTGTCTCTGTACCAAAACCATGTAATTATTTTTATTACTATTGTCCTGTAGTACAGCTTGAGACCTAGGATGTTCTTTCATTGTTGAGAATTGTTTTCACTATTGTGGGTTTTTTGTTACTCCAGATGAAGGTGAGAATTTCTCTTTCTAGCTCTGTGAAGAATTGAGTTGGGATTTTGATGGGGATTGCATTTATATATTTGAAAACTTGCTAAACTTTTTTTTCTACAATTTTTGAACTACAAAATTTTTACACAAATGTCAAGAGTTTTTAAAGAGAAAGAAAAAGAATATAGGGAAAATTTGTGTCATAGAAAAAAAATTGAAAAAATCTAAAGAGATAAGCTGAAGGATGACCTGAGAGCACACAAGATATCTATAACCAGAAGAACTATTTTCTTGTAATTCAAAAAATGTTTTTCTTTCACATTATTGGAAATCTCAGGTGATGATCTTTGAGACATGTGTATACCTGCCATGTTTGTACAAGGTTGACTCTATACAGATGCCTACTGCTATAATCTAGTACAAAGAGGTCTTATGATTAGCCAACCAATTAAGCAACAATCAGAAGTAGTAAAATTCGTTTTCTGAGGTGGGACCAGCCAGACAGCACAGGCCTCACAAGTGGCAGGGTAACAGGGACAGGATCCTCTCTACCTCTACATCCTTCTCTGCCTCATCCTGGCAAGCGGAGAGCTTGCCTCCAGGGAGTGCTCCAACCCAGGGACTCAAGAGGGATGGGAGATCCTCAGACCTTTCTGCCCCAATGAAAAGACATGGACTTTTCTATTAGGACGAACAACAACATGAACTAACTAGTACCCTCGGAGCTCCTAGGGTCTCAACCACCAACCAAGGACTGCACATGGAGGGGTCTGATTGTTCAAGCAGCATGTGTATGGTAGAGGATTGCAAAATCGATCATCAATAGGAGGAGAGGACCTCGGCCCTGTGAAGGTTTTGTGCCCCAGTGTAGGGGAATGCCAGGGCCAGAAAGTGGGAGAGGGTGGGGTGGCAGGCATGGGGAGGGGGGAGGCAACAGGGGTTTGTTTTTGTTTGTTTTTTTGTTTTTTGGAGGGGAAACTGGGAATGGAGAAATTCGCATGTAAATAAAGAAAATATCTAAAATAAAATAAAAAAAAAAGAAAAGAAAAGACATGGACTATCGGACTGGGTACACAACAGGACCCAACATTTTGTTGCATACAGTAAACCCACTGTAGTTACAATGACAGACACTACCTCAGAATAAAAGGCTGGAAAACAATTTTCCAAGCCAATGGTACCAATTCTGAACCTCTATGTTCCAAAGGCAAGGGCATCTACATTCATAAAAGAAACTTTACTAAAGCTAAAAGCACACATTGCACTGCACACAATAATAGTGGGAGATTTCAACATCACACTCTCTGCAATGGACAGATCATAGTAACAGAAAATAAAGACACAGTGAGATATAATGGAACTTATGAAACAGATGAATTTAACAGATATCTATAGAACAGTTTATCCTAAAAGAAAAGAATATACCTTCTTCTCAGAACCTCATAGTACCTTTTCCAAAACAGATCATAAAATTGGTCACAAATCAGGCCTCAAAAAGATATAAAAAGATTCAAATAATTCATGCATCCTATCAGATCATCATGGACTAAGGCTGCTCCTCAAGAACAACATAAACAATATAATGTCCACATACACACATACACATGGAAGCATAACAATATTCTACTCAATGATAACTTGGACTAGGAAGAATTAAAAACAGAAATTACAGACTTTCTAGAGTTTAATGAAAATGAAGCCACAACATACTCAAACTAATGGGACACAATGAAAGCAGTCCTAAGAGGAAAACTCATAGCTTTAAGTGCCTCCAAAAAAGAAACTGGAGAGAGCATACACCAGCAATTTGACAGCACATCTGAAAACTCTAGAATGAAAAGAAGCAAATTCGCCCAAGAGGAGTTGAAGGCAGGAAATAATCAAACTCAGGGCTGAAATCAAGCAAATAGAAACAAAAAGAACTATATAAAGAGTGAACCAAACCAGGAGCTGGTTCTTTGTGAAAATCAACAAAATAGATAAACCCTTAGGCAGACTAACTAGGGGACACAGGGACAGTATCCTAATTAACAAGATCAGAAATGGAAAAGGAGACATAACAACAGACACTGAGGAAATCCAAAAATCATGAGATTCTACTATAAAAGCCTATACTCAACAAAACTGGAAAACCTGGATGAAATGGACAATTTTCTAGACACATACCAGGTACCAAAGTTGCATCAAGATCAGATAAACAATCTAAACAGTCTCATATCTGTTAATGAAATAGAAACAGTCATTAATAGTCTCCCAACTAAAAAAAGCCCAGGACCAGATGGGTTTAGTGCAGAGTTTTATCAGACCTTCAAAGAAGACATAATACCAATACTCCTCAAACTATTCCACAAAATACAAACAGAAGATACTCTCCCAATTTGTTCTATGAAGCCACAATTACTCTTATACCTAAACCACACAAACACCTAACAAAGAAAGAAAGCTTCAGACCAATTTCCCTTATGAATATCGATGGAAAAATACTCAATAAAATTCTTGAACACTGAATCCAAGAACACATCAAAATGATCATTTATCATGATCAAGTAGGCTTCATCCCAGGGATACAGGGATGGTTCAATATATAGACATCCATCAACTATATAAACAAACTCAAAGGAAAAAAAACATATGATCATCTCATTAGATGCTAAGAAAGCGTTTGACAAAATCCAACATCCCTTCATAATAAAAAGTCTGAAAAATCAGGAATTCAAGGCCCATACTTAAACATAGTAAAAGCAATATACAGCAAACCAGTTGCCAACATCAAACTAAATGAAGAGAAATTGAAGCAATCCCATTAAAATCAGGGACTAGAAAAGGCTGCCTACTCTCTTCCTACCTATTCAATATCGTGCTTGAAGTCCTAGCCAGAGCAATTAGACCACAAAAGGAGATCAAAAAGATATGAATTGGGAAGGAGGAAGTCAAAGTATCACTATTTGCTGATGATATGATAGGTTCCTTAAGTGACCCCAAAATTCCAACAGAGAGCTCCTAATTCTGCTAAACAACTTCAGCAAAGTAGCTGTATATAAAATTAACTCAAGCAAATCAGTGGCCTTCCTATACACAAAGGATAAACAGGTGAAGAAAGAAATTAGGGAAACAATATCTTTCACAATAGTTATAAATAATATAAAATACCTCGGTGTAACTCTAACTAAGCAAGTAAAAGATCTGTTTGACAAGACTTTCAAGTCTCCAAAGAAGGAAATTGAAGAAGATCTCAGAAGATGGAAAGATCTCCCATGCTCTTAGATTGGCAGGATTAATATAGTAAAAATGGCCATCTTGCTGAAAGCAATCTACAGACTCATCACAATCCCCATCAAAATTCTAACTCAATACTTCACAGACTTAGAAAGAGCAATTTTCAAATTCATCTTGAATAACAAAAAAAAAAAAAGTGGAATAGCCAAAACTATTCTCTATAATAAAGGAACCTCTATTGGAATTACCATCCTAGAACTTTAACTGTACTACAGAACAATTGTGATAAAACAAAACAAAACAAAACAAAACTGCATGGTATTGGTACAGTGACAGGCAGGTAGATCAATGGAATAGAATTGAAGACCCAGAAATGAACCCACACACCTATGTCCACTTGATTTTTGATAAAGGAGCTAAAACCATCCAGTGGAAAAAAGACAGCTTTTCCAACAAATGATACTGGCTTAACTCGCAGTTAGCATGTAGAAGAATGGAAATTGAACCATTCCTATCTCCTTGTACAAAGCTCAAGTGCAAGTGGATCAAGGACCTCCACATAAAACCAGATGCACTCAAACTAATAGAACAGAAAGTGTGGAAGAGTCTCGAGTACATGGGCACAGGGGAAATTTTCCTGAACAGAACTCCAATAGCTTATGCTCTAAGATCAAGAATTAACAAATGGGACCTCATAAAATTGCAAAGCTTCTGTAAGGCAAAAGACACTGTCAATAGGACAAAACAGCATCCAACAAATTGGAAAAGATCTTACCTATCCTATATCTGATAGAGGACTACTATCAAATATATACAAAGAACTGAAGAAGTTAGACTCAGAGAAACAAATAACCCTATTAAAAACGGGGTACAGAGCAAATCAAAGAATTCTGAGCTGACAAATACTGAATGGCTGAGAAGCACCTAAAGAAATGTTTAATATCCTTAATCATCAGCGAAACACAAATCAAAACAACCCTGAGATTCTACCTTACACCAGTCAAAATGTCTAGGATAAAAAACTCAGGTGACAGCAGATGCTGGTGAGGTTGTGGAAAAAGAGGAATACTATTTCATTGCTGGTGGAACTGCAAGCTGGTACAACCTCTCTGGAAATCAGTTTGGCGGCTCCTCTGGAAATTGGACATAGTACTACTAGAGGACCCAGATATACCACTCCTGGACATATATCCAGAACATGCTCCAACACATAATAAGAGCACATGCTCCACTATGTTCATAGCAGCCTTATTTATAATAGCCAGAAACTAGAAACAACCCAGATGTACCTCAAGAGAAGAATGGATACAGAAAATGTGGTACACCTACACAATGGAGAACTACTCAGCTATTAAAACAAATGAATTTATGAAATTCTTAGGGAAATGGATGAATCTGAAGAATATCATCCTGAGTGAGGTAACCCAATCACAAAAGAACACGCATGCTATGCACTCTCTGATAAGTGGATATTAGCCCAGAAGTTTGGAATACAGGAAGAACAACCCACAAACCACAAGGAACTCAAGAAGGAAGACCAAAGTGTGGATACTTCATTCCTTCTTAAAAGGGGGAACAGAATACCCATGGAAGAAGTTGCTGGGACTAACTCTGGAGCAGAGACTGAAGGAAGGACAATCCAGAGACTGCTCCACCTGGGAATCCTTCCCATAATCAATCATCAAATCCAGACACTATTGTGGATGCCAGTGAGTGCTGGCTGACAGGAGCCTGATATAGATGTCTCCTGAGAGGCCCTGACAGTACCCAACTAATACAGAAGTAGAGGCTCACAGCCATCCATTGGACTGAGTAAAGGGTCCCCAATGAAGGAACGAGAGAAAGGACCCAAGGAGCTGAAGGGTTTGCAGCCCCATAGGACGAACATCAATATGAACTAACTAGTACCCTCCGAGCTCCCAGGGACTAAACCACCAACCCAAGTGTACACATGGTGGAACTAATGTCTCCAGCAGCATATGTATAGCATAAGATGGCCAAGTAGGTCATTAGTGGGAGGAGAGGTCCTTGGCCCTGTGAAGGTTCTATGCCCCAGTGTAGGGGAATGCCAGGGCCAATAAGCAGGAGAGGGCTGAGTCTTGAGCAGGGGATTTGGGGTGGGGGAACCAGAGTTTGTTTTTGTTTATTTCTATTTTATTTTATTTTATTTTATTTTATTTTATTTTTTTGGAGGGGAAACTGAGAAAGGAGATATCATATGACATGTAAATAAAGAAAATATCTAATAAACAATAAATAAAAAACAATGATATTAATAAAATGATGGATGTCCTGTTTAAAAAAAAGTAATAAAATTCACAAAATTGTGTTCTTATTTACTTCATATGTGTATGTTTTTGTGTGCGTGTATGCATGTGTGTGTTTGTGTGTGTGTGTGTGTGTGTATGTGTGTGTGTGATGTGCCCAGTTGAGTGTGTGTGAACATAATGCAAGTATCCACACATATGTTAGCTATGACCATCTAGAGCAGTGCATTAGGTGTCTTTCTCTGTCAATCACAACCTTCTGTGACCCTCTCACTAAACCACATGTTTTCCATTTGTGATAGAGCCTAACAATTGAACTCTCAAGATCTAACTCTCCCTGTATCTCCAATGCTGGGATTCATGTTCAACTTATATGAGTGCTCAGGATTTGAACTTAAGTGAGTCACTTCTCCAGCCCTTAATTAACAGATATTTAATTTTAAAATGTCCTATTATACAGAAAGAAATTTGAAAATCAATCAAATATACATGATTTTATTTTCAGTAATTTCTCAACCAACTTTCCTATAGAGCATGAGTCTGAGAGCATCTCCTTTCACATGATTGCCTGATTTCAAATATATGACTCTGAAAATTGTATACATTATGACAAATTCATACACATTGGCAATGTTTTTAGTCAAGTTAGAACACTTAGCACAGATATTGGTATGATTCCTTTGTGTTAAATATCCAAACCTGGAATCTGATCTCTGATTTGTTGTTTCAAGGAAAGTGAGTCTCTCTTCTTGAGATCTCAATGTATTTATCACAGGGAAGTTCAAGTTTAACTGTTATACGATGAGAAATTAGTGAGATGTACCACAATGCCAATATTCCCTTCATATATAAAAGATTACACATGGCAGTTTATATAATGAACCCAGTTAGGACTGAATAAAAAGGCTTTGTCTCAGAAGTCTGATACATTCAGCACACACTGGGAAAAAGCAAAGGTATCAGGGAAGCCATTGTATACACAAAGCTAACATCATAATCCCAAAAGGACTCTTATGCAATTTCAAATCCCAAGTGAAGAAGTCCCTCTGTTCCAAATTTGTTTAGTCTCTATTCCACAATAATTGCTTTTAGTAGTATCATAAACCTCCATTTAAAAATCACCTACAAGCTCTATTTTCTTGACAAGCTGCAAGATGCTCAATCTCTTCTCAGACTGTATCACAATAACAGCTGTTTTTCAAGGTCTCAGCTGGGACGATAGTTAAGAGTCTTTGAAAAGTAAATAGCATACATTCAATTAAGCTAAAGATACAGCCAAAACAAGTATTATTTAGTGGGTTTTTAATTAGGTGGCTTCTATTAAAGTAGGACTCTAACAGGAATCTCACAAACTCTCAGGATTTTTCAAGTTACAAATGATGCCATAAGCATTCCTTCTAATTCTTCTTATGAGAGTATGGTGCACTCAGGCTGAGTGTGCTGTGGCAAGAGTATCCAGATGCAGGCATTGCACCATTAAATCCACACATCCTGCTCTAGAGGTAAAACCAGGTAGATTAACCACTGGTGATGAATTAAAATGCACACTTTATGACCATGAAGCATAATTCTATCTTCTATGGAAAATATCTAAGGGAAATGGGATATAATCCATAATCTCTCTATAGATTTCTCAGGTGCACCAATGAAAGATGTTCATATATTTAAACTCCTCACCATCTTTCTAGTCTTTACTTTTCTCGACACTCCTGCCAAATTTCAAAGTTGTGCTGTTCATGTTTCACAACTGCTTGTTGTTTTCAAAATTATTTTTATTTATCAGTTCATTTACTTTTTCTGTCGTGTGTTTGTGTCTGTATGTATGCATGTTTCTGGACTTAAACTGATAACTTTGTGCATAAAGTGTATGTGCTATACCACAGTTTGATGTTCACATCTCTCACCACTATCGTTAGTTATTTCATAAAGTTTTTCTTACCCTCGGGTGGTCATTCATGTAGATAAGCTCTCTCATTTTTAAAATATTAGTTTGAAATTATTTGGGATAAAATTATGCCTTAGTTTCTGCATTCTAATTCTTAGCAAACTCCCACCCCTAAGACCATATATATATATATATATGTGTGTGTGTGTGTGTGTGTATGTATATATGTATGTATATATATGTATGAATAAAATATACATATGAATAAATACATGAGCAATAATATTTAGTATATATATTCTATGCCTATTTATCGATGTGATAAATAACTGCTTACAAAACCAGACTATGATATAATATGTATATATTTTATATTATCTAGAAAATCATTCTATTACATATACCAGATACTAAATTAGTGTTGATTGGACTGAAATAAATTATTCATTTTTCCTCTTATTCATTCTTTTCCTTGACAGGACTTGTTCAAGATTAACTCAATGTAAATACATACACACAGGGAAAGAGGGGGTGGTGAAGGGAGAGCACATTCACACACATAAGTTCATAGTAAAATACAAAAAGATGCAATAATAATTTTTATGCATAAGGCCATGCTTTGTTCTTTCTCAAGCAGAACTGAGAAACAAGCATCCGTCTTCTTTCTGTAATTAGGGAGATGAAGTATATTTGCTTCAAAGAATTATACTAAGAAGCAACCACTGAACAGCATTAAAGAAATGAAAGGATGATCCTAAACTCATAATCATATAGCTAAACATTATTTCTGCCATAAATGTGCATATGCTACAAGTGTTGTCTTTTTAGATCTTCACTATAAACTGATAAAACAGTGGTTCAATTGGCCTTCCAATTTAGCACTGCCCTCATGCTTAAATGGACCAAGTACTATTTACTTAATGCCTCATAAGGCATTACTTCAAAAATCAAACTTTCAACCATCATAATGTAGTACAAAGAAATATTGACAAGCTTTTTAAAAAAAATCCAAAGGCTGGCACACAGCAGGCCTGTGTGACAGAATAGGTCACACTCTGAGACTCAGTTCAGCAAGAACTAAATGAGGGGTTTTTCCTTCCTTATGAATGTGGAGTAAGTAATAAATTCTGTTTTATTTTCACACATCCAAGAAAGGGAAAAGCCATTAAAATAATGGGATAAATTATTAAGATCTAGAGAAAAATTTAATAAAACTATGAACTAAAGATCTGCATTAAATCTCTCAGCTTTCTGCAAAATCTTGGTATTTGAAGCAGAGAGCAGACTGCTGGTTTATTAAATACAAAGCACATGTGTCTCCATAGTACTGAGTGTTCAGAAGCGACAGAATTAATTATCAGGTTACAAAATCTCCATCCTTACTCACTTTGGTCAGTGTTCCATCTTGCCTGGTTCTTTCTAATAGATGGGGTTTTTGTTGTTGTTGTTGTTGTTTGTTCTTGTTTTTTCAAGACAGGGTTTATCTGATGGTTTTTTCCTGCTCATCTTCAAAACTGTGTGTGTGTGTGTGTGTGTGTGTGTGTGTGTGTGTGTGTGTGTGTGTGTGTGTTGTATGTATGTACATATATGTTGTACCATATTTCAGTGTGTGTATGTTTTGAATGTGTTTGTGTACATGTTATATCAACTATTGTGAGTGTGTGTGTTCATGTGTGGGGGTACTTTCTCAGTGGTTCTTCACTTTGTTAAAAGGAGATCTTCTCTCATGTAGTATGTCTGGACCGCAGTTCCCCTGCTCACCACTCCTCTCACTTCCCCCTCACCTCCCTTCTCACCAAGATCCACTTCCCCTTCATATTGCTTCATTAGGAAACAGACTTCAAGAATAACACCCAACAGGACAAAATAAGAGTCATTAATACAAGACATTAGAAGTCTATTTAATTATCCTTCAATTCTGGAATGGTATGCCAAAGTTACAATTTTAAATCTGTACATGGAAGCTAATTTTTCCATGTTAGAAATGGAACATGTTAGATTGGTTAGAAACTTAGAAGGTGAATAAGTTTTGAACATTCTCACAGCAAAATGGAATTACTTCCCTTTTCTGACTCTGAATAGCCTTCACTTATTCCACAAGCATCTCAAAAGTAACACGTGGTTCTATCAATATACAAACCAAGAAGTAAAGGTATGCTCTAGCAAGAATCCCAATGACCTGGTCTTCAGAAGGAAGAGGAAATACTGAACACAGTTCTGATATTTTGAATAAAAAATGTATAACTTTATCCACAGAGAATTCTGAAGTATCTTCTCAGTGAGGAGAGACAGACCTACAGGTACTGATGGATAATATTCCCTCAACTTTTATAGTGTTGGAATGAGCTAATTCAACAAGACTATGTTAATCCTAAGAGACTTAAAAGTGCTATTAAGCTCTAAACACTGTGGATTCTAAAAAAGCTATTTCCTTCCACAAGAATTTTCAATTCTGACTCTGGTATACTTTATGCTGATGGCCATGAACATGTTGAAACACCTCTCTCTAAAACTCTGCCCTGGATACATTCATCCTAAACTTTATAATTCTTTTTGAACAATACTTGCTTAAGGCATTATGAACATGCTATTATTTCTGAACTAACCACCCCAACAAAGTGTATTTTAAATTTGTATTATGAGAGAATACTCATGTATATATTAATATTCAACTTATGTTGCTTTACTGATTTCAAAAAATTAAATACACTTAAATGTAGCATAGCTTATACAGTTACTTACATAGTTACATAATTAGTAAGAATGGTAACTTTTACTCACTCCTGTAGTGATAGGGACATATTATCTTCAATATTAAATTCTTACAGCATTAGCTTCTGTCTTATCCAGTAAAAACTTTAGGCTTGTGTTTAATGTAAATACTTTCAGAATATTTATTAAGAGTCTATGAATTACAAAAACCTGGAGCAACAGCTACAAAGACTAAGGGATATTATTGTTTTTGATGGAGCGAGCAGAAGTGACAGAGAAGCAAATATTAGTTCAAGAA
The DNA here is from genome assembly GCF_008632895.1 of Mastomys coucha. NCBI lineage: Eukaryota > Metazoa > Chordata > Mammalia > Rodentia > Muridae > Mastomys > Mastomys coucha. Next base: position 48,689,547 of record NW_022196905.1, on the reverse strand, counting down.
AATTTAGTATATACTGTGATGCATTGTGAAACAAAGTAAATAGTACCATGAAAACAATCAAAAGAGCTAAACACAACAGCAGACTTAGGGTATATAACTGAGATCATAATAATTGAGAAAAAATCCTAAATATATAAAAGTTCAATAGGTAAGCTACATTTATATAAAAAGATAAAGAAAGAAATATTTTCATTCTAAACCTTAACATGAGAGGTTTTTTTTGGAAAGGGCAGAACAGCATTCTAGTGAATAAGGGGAAACTACTGTTGCATAAAGCAAAAGATGGGGATACTTCATGCAGGCTTAACAGGTAACAGTAAGGATTAGTGATTGTATTCTGAAGATAAAAGAAAAAGAATTAAAATTTTAGGAGACACTGAGATAAGATCAGATTTGCATTTTAACAATGCTATTGAAGATGCTCCATGGGAAATAATCTGGTAAAAGAATTTGAGACTAGTCTTATCTTGCTCAAAAGCTGAATTCTTTTGACTACACCTGAGTGATTCCAGCATCTGTTATTGTATTTGCTTTGCAAAGCAACCCCATGGCATGGGGAGAATGCAAACAGGAATTGTTATTCACATATTATACAAGTTGAAACTAAGATCACAAAGAAAGTCTATGATGCCAAGGTCTTTACACAGCAGTGTCAAATGTCATGGATAATGAGCTAATGACTGAAGGCTAAGAATGATTGCAGGCCTGCCCTGTGCCAGAGTCTATGATAAATGTCACTTGTCTGCTAGCTCCTGGAATATTTACAAAATATTACGAATGCTTATTTCTAATTACATGAAGCAGAGACTGTGAGACAGAGAGTTTAGGGAGGAAAGAAGCAATTTCCCATTGCTACAAACTTTTTGGTACTGCAGGTTACCTTTGTGATCATCCATCCTTCTTGAATTAGACAAAACTTATTTTTACCATTTCTCAGCAATATAGCCCTCATCTGTTCATCTGGGTTCTTCCTATCTACATAAAGAGTACTTTCAAGTGTTTATCTTCTTAGTTCCATTGTGTGATATGATAAATGTGCTATAGTCAATTTGTACTTTAAACATTTAATACAAAATGCTTGCATGTTTGGATTTGTAATGGATATTTCGCATTAGAGTTTACTGATTTCATTCATAAAATAAGTGCCTATTTGAAGGAAGAATAAAATGACAAAATACTATGTCCAAGTATACGATTCCTTGAACAAAAGTGGTAGATATTTTTAAAATAGTAGTTTCATTAACATGCTTACACCCTTAGAGATAAATTAAATGAGTTTAAATAAATTTCATTATTTAATTTGAAGTTCATATAAAACTACTATATTTGTATAATTTTCTTCTCTTTCCTGATACCTCCTTCTCCCATGCCTTCTCTAACACAAATTTATTCTTTCCTATTATTTCATTATTATTCTTATACATACATATATATACATACATATATATGTAACTTTTAAAATACAAACAATTGAATCTTTTTAGTGTTGTTATTTATCTGTTTAAAATACATATTATACTATTTCTGAACTATGCAAGACTCATTAATATATACACATACACACACACACACACACACACACACACACACACACATATATATATGGTTTTGGGTTTCAAGACAGTGTTTCTAAGAATAACAGCCTTGTCTGTCCTAGAACAACAATAATTGAGAGAAAGTCATAATACAGACAATACATGAAAGTAAAAGAGCTTGGTAGCACAGGCATGGGATTTAATACTAGAAGATTAAGATGGTCAAGGGACATTTATATATATTTGTAAAATGTCTTAATGCATCTATTGTCTTTAAAATTAATAAATGCTAATAAAATGAAAAGTTTAAATTTGCAAAGTGGGTCACTGTTTCCTTCTTGGACCTAAACATTATTCCTCCTATTGTGTTTTGCATTTAAGTATGGACAAATATTCCAGAAAGAAGACAATGCCCTGGAATGTGACAGCCTTATATCTGGAGTACAGCAATACCATAACTATGAACAATCCTGAAGTGCTTATAAATGACTCAAATAGTAGGAAGAATTTCACCTAGAAATTTCTAACCGCAGCTTTTTTTTCAGTCTTCCCTCTCTCCAAGGTAGTATTTAATTCAATGTGTTATATTTGTCAAATTATTTGAAATGTGGTGGTTGGAATTTTATAGGGGTAGGGAAAGCTGAGTAGAGTCCAAACCTAGTAAACATCATCATGAATAATTTCTACTCTTGGCCCCAGGATTCCCCACTACCTTGCCATCTCTACCATGTTTCTTCTATAATCTTGGCACCAATTACAAAAATTGACATTATTCCTGGCTTTACAAATAATGCATCAATTTGAAAATGATGCATGCCTTCATTAACAAAATTGGAGCATAGTATTCAATAAATGTGCCCATCCAGTGGATCATTGTCTTTCAATTTTAATTTAGTCAAAGAAATTTTTACTTAAGAAGTAAATTGTTTTATATTGGCAGTTAGCCTGGTGCTAATCATGCCAATGTGTTAATTAAGCATCAAAGACCAGTATTATTTATGTAAGCTTTAAAAAGATTTTTCCTCAGGCTTCAGGCAACTATGTCCATGAATTTCTCAAAGATGTTAAAATTCATGGCAAAAACAACAACAACAAACCCATTGTTTTGACTCAAAAATATTTTATCAGTGTTTTGTCCTTAAAATTGCATTTTATATGACAATACTTTGAAAACAAAGTACTTCATTGTATCATAGAATCAATGGCAGTTTTATTATTTCATAGAAATATCCAAGACTAAAAACTCAATTCAGAAAATATTTTTAACGACTAATTAAACATAGAGAAAGAAGTTCATCTAGTGCCTACATAGAGCCTTTACTCCTATATTCTAGCATCTTAGGTATAGGAAAATCCTCTATACCTGTTAAAGGAGTAACATATAATTAACCCCTGCCACATATGCTTTCATGAACAGTGGTGTCCTGTCTGCAAGAAATGCTAGTGCAATGGTGGAGCCCAACATAACCTACACTGCTTGGATGACCAAGAACCTGAGTTTAAATTGTCCAGGGACCTAGGGTAAACCAAACACTACTATCCAAAAATAAAAATAAAAACAGAAAGAGAGAAAGAGAGAGATACAGAGACACAGAGAAGCATTAAAATGACTTCTAATGATACCTTGTTATACTCTTGATGAGAAAAGCCTCTTCCTGCAGCAGATGGAAATAAAAAAAGAGACCCAGAGCCAAAAATTATGCAGGGAGTGCGAGACCGTGGAACACTCAGCCCTAAGTGGGATGTCTCCTAAAATTCCTCCCATCAAGGATCAGGGGACCTCATTGGAGAAGAGCCATAAAGCTTCCAAGAAAAGAAAGCAATCAATACTCAATCAGCTGTGATACTAGTGAACTAAAACTATAAGTAGTACAGAAAAATATCTCAAAAATATATAATAGTGGCACATATATCCAACAATAACCAACTATTTTCCCTATTTTGACTTAAAGCATACTTAACAGGAAGGGCACCATGCCTGGTACTGTAAGTATAGATCATATAACTAAGAGGAGAAATGATAACTACCACTTTTCTTAAGCCAGTTTAACTGTTAGCTGAATTCTAATGATGCATCCTTAAACTCATACATGACTGTAACTGTCATCCTCATGAGGAAGGTTCTTCATGCAGGAGATGGAAACCATTGCTGAAATTTGAAAAGTGTCAAAATGCAGAGAAAACTGACCATGCAATACTGAGCACAAACTGAAACATCTGCAACAGAACTTCCTGTGCTTAATGATTAGAGGTCATCGATGAGAAGATTGTAAGAGACAAAGGGCTAGGAAGTCTGTGTGATTGTGCCTTCTATGACAGGAAAGTTATACTCGTGAAAATATCCACAAAATGACTGTCTAAACAAGACTGAACAATGAGAACACCAGTTGACATTCCAAAGTGTACTGAGAAAAACCCATGGTCCTTATACCCCTAGATAAAGAGCTATAAGTAATTAAGAAGTGCTGAGACAGCTAATCTTCAGAGATTTGCCTGCTAAATGATTATAGAATAATACATAGTCAGCCCTAAAAACATGTACATATAAGTAACACTAAGTAGATTTAGTAGGTTATATATATATATATATATATATATATATATATATATATATATATATTCATGAACATGTACATACACACACATATGCATACATATACAGTCGTTTGAATTTTCTTTTTTATTAGATATTTTCTTTATTTACATGTCATATGATATCTCCTTTCCCAGTTTTCCCTCTGAAAAAAAAAAGAAATAAAATAAAAATTAAAAAAAGAACAACAAAAACGAAAACAAAACAAAACAAAAAATGTGTTCCCTCCCCCTCCCCCTGCTCATCAACCCACCCTCTCCCACATCCTGGCACTGGCATTCTCCTACACTGGGGCATAGAACCTTCACAGGGCCAAGGGTCTCTCTTTCTTCCCATTGATCACCAACTTGGCCATCCTCTGCTACATATGCTGCTGGAGCCATTAGTAAAAGTTTGAGTTTTCTTAGCCCAAGGAGTGGCACTATTTTTAGGTGTGACCTTGTTGGAGTAGGTGGGGCCATTTTGAAGCAGATGTGTCACTGTGGGCATGAGCTTTAAGATTCTCTTCCTAGCTGCCTGGAAGCCAGTCTTTTCCTGTTTGCCTTTGGAACAAGATGTTGAACTCTCAGCTCCTCCTGCACCATGCAGGTCTAGATGCTGCCATGCTCCTGCCTTGATGATAATGGACTGAACTTCTGAACCTATAAGCTTGCCCCAATTAAATCTTGGTCTTGGTGTCTGTTCACAGCAGTAAAAGCCTGACTAATATATATATTAATTATAATGTAACTAATGTAATATAATATTGCATATAATATAATATATAATATATATGTTATATATAATTTATATATATAATAAGTAAATATAATCATGAGTATGAGTATGAGCAGAGAGATGGGACAATTTTGAAGGAGAAAGTGATGTATTATTTTAATCAAAAATAATATCAAAGGCGAGCATGGTGGTAAATTCCTTTATTTCCAGGATTGAGGAAATGGAGCCAGAAAGATCCATATGAATTTGAGGCCAAACTGGTCTATGAAGCAAGTTCTAGGACATCCAGGACTGTTATGCAGAGAAAACTCTGTGTGTGTGTGTGTGTGTGTGTGTGTGTGTGTGTGTGTGTGTGTGCGTGTGCATGTGTGTGTTTAAAAAGAAACCATTTGAAGGAGTTTACTGAGCAGTTGTCCGGACCTAATTAATATTGTTTTGTTTCTCACTGAAATGATTCTTGAATGTGCAAGTACTCTTAAAACTTCATGATCCCCTGAAGGTAAATGCAAAAGTTTATATATAGAATCACATTTTTACTTGACACTAAATGCTCTTTTCTCTAATAGCAATACCAAATTAATAGTGTAGTAAACTCTCCTCTGAGGTATTTTAAATACCTCGGTGATATTAATGAATGCAATGAAACCATGTAAATATGTTTTAAAAGATAGAGCTATGACCTGAATATAGTCTTAGATACCTCTAATGTTATGCTTCCACATGGAATTTTTCATATCTTTGCTGATGTATTTATTTCTATGAGCTCACAAATGGTAATGATGACCTCATAGATAATTTCCTCCATCTCACTATCTTTGCAAACACCTCATACTGAGACATTAATCAGAAAACATTATTAGCAAAGTAATTGTATAGTTGAGTTTCTATTTTGCAATACCATTTATATGAACACACTGAAACTAGAGAAGAGAGCTTATAACTGCACAGGCAACTAGTTTGGAAACTACAGTGCTGGTCCTTTTGAGACAATATGAGAATTCAGAAAATTCGAGAATAACAATGAAGGTAGTGGTGCAGAAATGATAATAAATATAACTCAATACAAGTGTGCTCTAGGAAAGGAAAAGGGTGTGGGTGTAGGTGTGTGTATATTTCTTTTATTAGTTCTTCTCTCATACACTATATGCTGATTACAACCTCCCCTATATTTCGATTATATTATTTTCTCTCCACTAATTACACTAGGATCCTCTACACATCTTTATCCACCAAACCCCATGTTTTCTTTCTTTCAAAAAAAATAGAAAAAAAAACTAAAAATAAAACAGAAAAAATAAAGAAAATCAAAACAAATAAACTGAAAAATGATGCTCACAAGAAAAAAAAGTGCAGACTCAAACAAAATAAAAGAAAAACTGCAAACAAAAAACATGGAGTCAGTCCATTTTGTGTTGACCAACTACTCCTGGGCATAGCATCTGCTCTGGACTGTGGTTAATATACTCAGTGATAGACCATTAGCAAAAATGGATTTTGATTTTCCCAGCATGTATCAATTGTAAATATCTTCTTGGTTAAGAGTAGTATTTTTTGTCTACTTCCCCTTCTCATTGCTGGGGGTTAGCATCTATGCATCTAAATAAAGTATTCTAGTATAGCAATTAAAAATACAGTAAACAATGTTGTGAATTCTTATTTAACATACAGGAAAACTAGAGATATTAGAGGAAAATGGTCCATTGACTCGCAGTGCTTGAATAAATAGAATGTCATCCCTAAAGCATATTAGAGGTAGCAATCCAAGAAAAAGTCTGTAAGTGGTAGACAATGGTGTTTTAGGAGGATAATCAAAAATGTGAATGTATTTCTATGGAATGTGAGATTAGATGTTAGATAAAAAGCAAATGATGTTTTACTTCTTGCCATGACCAAAGAAGAAAAAAAAAATGTATCAGAGTAATTGTAATGTTGTGTGGTGATGGACTTTTCAAGAATATACAAATACTATACTTCACCAAGAGAACTACTGAAATGTTAAGGATGCAAATGGTATATTTCTGTCTGAGATGTTATTTAGCCACTGAATGAAAGATTGTCTGGCAAAAAAAAAAAAAAAAGGAGAAATAGAAACCATTATCACATGTCCCTAAAATTGAGCCCATTGAAGCATTTTAAAGTAGTAGAATAGGAATAAAAAGAATAGTAAAATATACTTGGTAACCACCCTAATTTCATTTTTCTTGCCATGATAAAAATAGGCAGACAAAAGGTATCATTTGGTTAACAATTCTACCTACAGTGTATCAAAGGAGGAAAGTCAACACAGTAGCAGAGAAGCTAGTCACTTCACATCCACATTCATGAGTAAAGATGAATAACACATGTGCTTCCTGTTTGCTCACTTTCTAGCTTTCTTTACTCTTACATAATTCAAGACCCAGCTTAAGGAATAGTGTCATCCAATAGGTCTGGGTCTGCCTTTTTAACTGACAACAAAACCTCCTTAGGTCAACATGTTCTGCATAATTCCTCATTAAGAGTCTCTTCTCTGAGAATGTGAGGTTTACAGTAAAAGCTAAGCATCATACCAACAAATTAGAACATCACAAAGAAATTGTTTATCTGATTGGGACTTGCATCATAAATATATATGGAGAGATTATGATAGTCTAAACTCACAGGTTCCAGGATTTCAAGAGTAGTTTCTGCCTCATTCTGAGCTCAAACAAAGACATATACATAGAAAAAATATGAAAGGTGTCACCATGTGAATGAGTAGAATAATAACATGTTTTCTAATCCAAATAAGAAGACCAAGACAGGAAGACAACTCGAAGGTGTAAGTTAAAATGGTAAGAAATCACTAATCTACAATAAATTAAAATAACCTATTGTAGATGAGGAATCAGAGAGGTTGAAGTTTCTTCAGTTACTGAGCTAGTTTCCTCTAACTCTTAAGTACTGAGTAATTAGACATGTTGACAATTATAGGGTAGAGTCTGCTAATAAGGGTTCTGTATACTCTGTAGTTGAGTAATTGTCTGGCATACATAGGGGAAACAAAAAGTCTTAGAAATTAGAAACACAATGAATTTGAAGTGTAGATTCTTTTTTTTTTTTTTCTACCACATAAGGAGCCTGGAGGCTTGAAGCATAAGAAATGAACTTCTAGAAGAAAATTTCATGGAGCCTAGAGGCAAAATGCTCAGAGAAAGTGAGGTCAGAAAGTGGAACTATCAAAGAGACTTGATGCTAACCGAATTTTCTGAAGATGAAGGTCCTAGACTTGGGACAGAACTGAAACTAACTTGACAAAGAAAATTAGAAATTGAGAAAATTATGACATAGGATTCCTGAAAGCATGCATGACGCTAGTCTCAGCTCTCTGATTTGCTTGACTTTAGGAAAGCAAACTGTTAGCATCCTCCAGATGAAAGGTAAAAGGAAAGCAATAGAGTTTTCACAGTGTATCAGTGGGGATTGGAAAACATTGGGTTATCATGATTCTCATTCCAGGGTTCACCTGCTAGCTGTTGTGCAGCTTGTACAAAAGAGAGAGGAGGAGAGATTTCCACATGAGGCTTATTGTTATTGAAGTTTATATAAATACCCTTGCATCAGTTCCAAACACCATCAGGAATCTTTTAATGTTCCTATCAGTCAGGAGCGAGAACTTTGCTTCCAATGACATTTGGAAATGATGTTAGATTAAATTACTTGACTTTATGGAAGAAAGAAATCAGTTGAAAGTAATATTGGTGGGTGCTACAAACATACTGACATTTGCATTTGCTTTGTATCTTCTCAAAGGTAGGATAGATATCTTCTGTAATCACTTTTCATCTAGAATTTTACCATCTACTATAGTACCTGTAGCAAATTTGCTTTGCTCAAGTGTCTCAAGTATTCCCTCAGTTCATACATCCATGGTACAAATAATTACTGCTTGAAATACTCATGAAAATTACACAGCCAATGTACAACATTTCAATAAAATTATTTGTGTAATTAAATGGTTCTGGCTAACCCAAGCCATATCACTAAACAATGCCTATTTAGATATGTTGAATCTAATCAGAGACATTAATATTTCTATTTTTGTGTCTACTGCCATAAGAGCCATGCATCGTTTATTTACTAATTCATTCTAAATTTGCTCTCGATATAGAGAAAACCACAATAGAATATAACAACAACAAAACTTGCCCATCACAGGATGTAATTACAAATACCTTCTATCAGCAATATTATTAACAATGGCCTGTACCTATAATCCCTTTTGGATTCTCAGTTATTGTAGAGCAATACAAATTACTCACTAGAAAGCTTCACTATCATTTCTCCCTTTATTAACCAGTGGGACTTGGAGAAAACTCTTATGCTTTCTGTAGTCTTTCTGCTGTTTGGAATAAAAAAAGGAGTGGGAGCAATGATGCCTCTAATTCCTGGAAGTCATGTCTGCATGAGTCTTAGTTGAATATAAAACTTAAGAGCAGTAATACAAGTATTTAAGGATCAATGTGTATTTCTGACAAATAATACTGTGCTTTACAGATTTATAGCCATTGAAATGACTCACAACCAAGGTTAAATTAAAACTAATAGAGCAAGTAAGATAAAAGGAGCTTTCTTTTGAAGAATTAGAGATAGAGAAGGAGCAGCATAAATTCTGATGACCCCAAAGATTCTGTGACTGTACTCTCTGAGAGTTCCTTTTGTCCTTCTTCCTGCTCTTTCAAATCCTTTTGCATTTCACTCTTTGAATGCGGTCTCATGCTAGCTGATGATACCAATCTTGCCATTTACCACTGAAGAATGTGGGTAGGATCAATGGGGTGATATTTATCAAGTGATTTGAGCTCTTTCAACAGTAGGACTATATAAATATCATATAGACTACACACAATATATAGAGGATAATCACAGAGACTGCAAATTTTACAGGGAACTTTTCTAAGTGAAGAAATCTGCCCCAGTAAAACTGAGATTAATGAAAAATACATGCTATAGGCAAGTTTTCAGAGGACATTTTGGCATCCTATCTGCTCCAATAAGATAAAACCTACAAATTCACTCTGTCCCTATTTTAAATGTAAACATAAAGGGAGGTTATGACAGCATACTTGGCTGTGACAAACAAGAAAGTGAAAATACTTGTTTTTAATAACATAAAATCTTCAAATTTGGAATTTTCTTCACAGTCTGGTATTATCACAGGAGGGGGGAGGGAGGGAGGGACCTGGGTGGGAAAGGGGACAAGGAGAGGAAGAGGGGAAAATTATCAAGTATAGGGTAGGGGGAACAGGACTGAAGCTTTGAGGGCCAGCAGAAAGAGTGGAAACAGGCAATCTCGGGAGGTAGGAGGTTGGGGGACCATCCAGAAAGTACCAGAGACCTGGGATTCAAAGCTAAGGACCTTAGTTGAAATGCCCTACAGTTGGGAGAGGGAACATGTAGAATCCACCTCCAGTAAAAGACAGGGCATCAAGTGGAAGGATGGGGATGTCATCCCACAGTCAAATTCTCTGACCCAGAATTGTCCTGTCTGAAAGAACTCCTAGGACAAAAATGGAGAAAAGCCCGAGGAAAAGGAGGTCCAGTAACATGTCCAAATTGGGATCTAGCTCAAGGGGAGGCCCTAAGGCCTGACACTGTCACTGAGGCTATGGTGTGCCCATAAAAAAGGGCCTATCATGACTGCCCTCCAAAAGATCCAACAAGCAGCTAAAAGAGTCAGACACAGATATTTACACCCAATCAATGGACAGAAGCTCCTGACCCCTGTGGTTGAATTAGGGAAAACCTGGAAGAAGCTGAGGAGTAGGGCAACCCTGTAGAAGGACCAGCAGTCTCAATTAAACTGGACCTCCAAAATCTCTCAGAAACTGGGCCACCAAACAGGGAGCATACACCACCTGATATGAGGCCCCAAATACATATACAGCAGAGGACTACCAGGTCTGGACTCAGTCAGAGAAGATGTACCTAACCTTCAAGAGATTGGAGGCTCCAGGGAGTTGGGAGGCCTGGTGGGGTGGGCATGAAGTGATGGGGATATCCTTGTGGAGACAAGAGGAGAAGTTATGGGATGAGGAACAGTCAAGAGGGTAGTCTGGGAGGGGAATAAAATCTGGACTGTAATAAAAGATTAAACAATTTTTTTAAAAAAAGTAAAGTAAAAGAAATAGTTACTATTCAACTTAAGTGGATACCTCCTTATAGATGAGCATATGACCAAATTGATCACTATTCTGAAGTCTCACATCCCCTCAGTAATATGGGCATCAGTTAATTATTAATTGACCAGAAGCACTTGCTTTTTGCTAAGTATACAAAGCTGCATGAGAAATAGATGGTTTTAGCTCACACTGAATTCCTAAAGTACATGATACATGTGATTAAGAAAAGAACATATTTTGTGTTTTGTTATATTCTGAGCACCCAAAGGGTGTATGTATGCAATACCCTTTGAAATGAGATGTTCAGGACTTTGGATGAAAGTCAACTGCTCTACCCTTGAAGTCCTAGGCAAGAATAAAAGGAACAATGGATACACAGGATTTAAAATTTAATCAGAATAACTCCTCAGGGAATTTGGTGAAGCCTATAAAATTCCTCCTATTAGAGTTAATGCAGTAGTCTGTCTTGGATATACCTGAAACTGATACAGAGTTCATTGACTATGGACTAAAATCACAGCTAACTAGACAAGTCAGATTTTTGCAGGATTGTGAGTACCAATTGAAAAAGGTTACTTTGTAGTTTAACTAAAGGTACATAAAGAGCCTCCCATGGTCAATTCTAATTTCCTAAATTAATGTGATTCCTCAGTCAGTCCCTGTGTGTGCAGATTCCTTATTGTTCCCCAGAGAATCAGAGGAGAAATGCAGTAAGGAACTGCAGAAGAAAGACACATTTCTTGTAAGATAAAAATATCCTCTGAGGAATGCATGGTACTCCAGGGAAAGCAATGAATTGATGGTCCTTTCCTTTAGAAATAACAATTCTCTTTATGGAGAAGGAAAACACATGGAAATATAACCTTTCTTTGCCAGAAGAAAAGAAAACAAAGTGCACAATAAATCTTTTTAGTCATTTGTAATCCATTCATAAAGCCAGTCAATCACCTTCTCATCAAATTTGTACCTGGAATTTACAATCAAAACCAGTTGCATACTCTAGAGGTTAAAGCCTGTTAAAATAGAACCCAGATAAGATCGATACTCACATACATCTTTCTAGTGATTGAAAAATGCACTAAACTGTACTTGAAGTCCTAGCCAGAGCAATTAGACAACAAAAGGAGATCAAAGGGCTACAAATTGGAAAGGAAGAAGTCAAATTATCACTATTTGCTGATGATATGATAGTATACTTAAGTGACCCCAAAAATTCCACCAGAGAGCTCCTAAACCTGATAAATAACTTCAACAAAGTAGCTGGATATAAAATTAACTCAAGCAAATCAGAGGCCTTCCTCTACACAAAAAATAAACAGGCTGAGAAACAAATTAGGGAAACAACATCCTTCTCAATAGTCACAAATAATATAAATTACCTTGGTGTGACTCGAAGCAAGTAAAAGATCTGTTTGACAAAAACTTCAAGTATCTGAAGAAGGAAATTGAAGAAGATCTCAGAAAATTTAAAGATCTCCCATGCTCTTGGATTGGCAGGATTAATATAGTAAAAATGGCCATCTTGCCAAAAGAAATCTACAGATTCGATACAATCCCCATCAAAATTCTACCTCAATTCTTCACAGACTAGAAAGAGCAATTTGCAAATTCATCTAGAATAAGAAAAAACCCAAGATAGCCAAAACTATTCTAAACAATAAAGGAACCTCTGGTGGAATCACCACCCCAGACTGTAAGCAGTACTACAAAGCTGTTGTGAAAAAAAACAAAACAAAACAAAACAAAAAAACCCTGCATGGTATTGGTACAGTGACAGGCAGGTAGATCAATAGAATAGAATTGAAGACCCAGAAATGAACCCACAAACCTATGGCAACTTGATCTTTGACAAAGGAGCTAAAAACCATCCAGTGGAAAAAATACCCATGGAAGGAGTTGTAGAGGCTAACTATGGAATAGAGACTAAAGGAAGGACAATTCAGAGACTCCTCCACCTGGGAATCCTTCCCATATTCAATCATCAAATCTAGACACTATTGTGTATGCCAGCAAGTGTTGGATGACAGGAGCCTGATATAGCTGTCTCCTAAGAGGCTCTAATAGTACCCGACTAATACAGTAGAGGCTCACAGCCATCCATTGAACTGAGTACAGGGTCTACAATGAATGAGCTAAAGAAAGGATCCAAGGAGCTGAAGGGTTTGCAGCCCTTTAGGATGAACAACAATATGAACTAACTAGTACCTTCAGAGCTCCCAGAGACTAAAACACCAACCAAAGAATACACATATGAGACTAATGGCTCCAGCAGCATAGTTATAGTAGAGGATGGCCAATTTGGTCATCAATGGGAGGAGAGGCCCTTGGCCCTGTGAAGGTTCTATGCCCCAGTGTAGGGGAATGCCAGTGCAAGTAAGCAGGAGGGGTTGGGGTGGTGAGCAGGGGTAGGGGGAAGGGAGCAGGGGTTTGTTTTAGTTTTTGTGTTTTTATTTTATTTATTTATTTATTTTTTGGAGTGGAACGTGGGAAAGGAGATATTGTAAATAAGGAAAACATCTAATAAAAAAATTAAATTAAAAAAATACAAAATGAAGAAGGAAAAAGAAAAAAGAAAATGCACTAAACTAGAAAGCTAATCATCACAGCCATTTCTGCTGCTTTTTAGTTCTTTGAAGGGAATATACCACATATGCTGGAATATGACATTTAGACTGGTCTTACTTGGATTATCCAGAAAAGACTCTCAATAAACAGAATGTGGCCAGAAGAAAGCATGAAAAAGAATGATGTAACCTCAGAACCTTACATACACATAGGCACACATGCACACTGTAAGTGAAAGATGGAGAGAAAAAAAATCCAAGAGCCAAAGATAGCAATCATCTATCTCATAGAGGCCAAAAATGTGAGTTTTTTTATGCCACCAGAAAGAAAGAAAGAGAGAGAGAGAGAGAGAGAGAGAGAGAGAGAGAGAGAGAGAGAGAGAGAGAGAAAGGAAAGAAAGGAAAGAGAGAGAGAAGGAAAGAAAGAAGGAAGGAAGGAAGGAAGGGAAGGAAGGGAAGGAAGGAAGGAAGGAAGGAAGAAAAAAGAAAGGAAGTCAAAAGTGAACAAATATGTTAGAGGTATAGGAAGCCTGCCAATAAGTATCCTAAACTCTGTTGTAAGATTCCTGGGCTACGTGATGACTCAGTTTTTGGGTGGAGAGAAACCAGCAATTTTCTGAGAATGCATCCACAATATTGTATATAGTGTACCATATATTGTTATATGTACAAATATCTGAAGGGATTTAGGTTAAATATAGAAGAAAGTAACAAATAGCAATTAAGAGAGCAAGTGTACTAAAGACAGTCCAAGACAATTTTAACTCTCCATAGTGACAGGGATTTCTGAAAATGTGAGTTCACAGAGTGACACACAAAAAAAGTCCCTCTATAAGCTGTGATGTTCTTCTTTGTCCATTTAAACCTTAAACTGATTCTTTGAGGCCCACCTGCATTTGGAAGAGAAATTAGTTGTTTGTTCTTGCAATCTAACAATTTAAAGTAAGCAAATATTTTAATACTCATACCCAGATGAAGAGGCGTGAATAATACATAGGTAGCCCACAGGCTTAAAAAGCTGATACAGAATAAATATGCATACATGAGGATATTGGAAACTACTGAGACAGTAAAAATATGTGAAAAAATGAAGGGACAGCAGGAAAGAACCATTTCCCATCATTTTATAGACACTGGGAGCCGATGTTGTGTACAACTTGCTCATGCTTATGTTAACAATCTAAAGCCAAATTTAGGGTGTAGTATCTCAGACTAGAAAGACTTGGTTTTTAAATACTGTATTAGCATGACCCCGGGTATTTCTTAAATCAGCCTAAACCATAGGTCCTCCATGTGCCTGCAGGAACTAGAGTAATCCCTGGCAGGCATAATTTTTAAAATATATATGAGAGGACAAATATAGCATATTGATGTATAAAACTGAAAAACAGATTCCATTATTTTTGTGAGCAGATTGTATAGTGTAGAAAGTCCCAGGATGGAAGAGAAACTTCTTTCATCAAATGCCGTGCTGTCGTTGGATTTATTTTCTTTTGAGAGGTTTTGTTCGTTGTTCCTTTCTTCATCGATATTGTACGTTTATGTAGAAATCAATAGTACACAACAAACATATTGTAAGAACAAAGCACAGATGCCAGGGAAGCTCTCCTCATCCTCCCAGAGTTCAGTATGAATGCTATTGTGGGAGACAAGTTATCCCCCGTCACACTGAAAATTAAAGGAACGGCTTTGGGTTGGGGCCACTGGAGGTTTCACAGCACAAGGAGCTGATGAACTGTTCCTGAAGGACACTGGTCTCACAGTATGGGATAGAATTAAAAGTGCCATTTCCTGTGGCTTTTCCCATGCTCTGCTAAGTAGTGATTTTCACACATCATAGAGTATTCATTTCTCTTCATCGTGACTGAGAAATTTAGTAGAAACACAAAATGAAGGGTTTTTTAAAATCAATTGCCTGTGAATGATGTTACACCAGGGTGAGGCAGCAAACGAGGTGTGTTCCAAGTCTGTGTCCCCTAGAGTGTCCCCATGTAGATCTTCTGGCAGGAAGAGGCCTGGGGACTATCATGATGCATTACCCAGTGGTGCATGTAGCTTATAAGGCTTGGCAAGACAAGAGTGAGATAGTAGTATGGAAGATAATGACAATGAACATGCCCAGTGCAGAAACATATGGAGCTGGGAGTCAGGGACCAGAGCCAGGTCACTGTGGGCTCTAATAGTGGGAATAGCATAAAAAGATTCATAGCAATTAGCTTGTTAGTTAATCTCATGGGCAGTAAATTTTGCCATATGCATGCTTAACCTATTTGACATAATGGAAATAATGAGGTAATAAATTGTTACTGTCAACCATCACTTATAATATCCTTTTATAGAGTCACTCATGTCTGTGATAGAACAGAAGCTGATATTTTTACTTGTTAGGGAAATTGGATTTTTCAGGATGTAGTCTAATAACCCTAATTGCTTGTTTGGGAAACTTTAGTTAGCCATGTCAAATTCAGAATTATCCAACCCAAGGGATAGAAAAAAATAATAATATATATTATATAATAATATAACAATATAATAATAACACATAATATATATTATATATAATATTATATATAATAACATATATAACATAAATATATATATTTATATATATAAATAATAAGAATATATAATACATATATATTATATATATATGTATCGTTTTAAGGTTGTTACAGGTTGAGAGAAGACAGAACATACATGAAAAATAAATTTTATGAATTTGAACTCAAGAACATTTCATAATATTTAAAGTCTCCTTTACAGATTGGCCTTGTAGATTACTGGACAAAAATGGAGCTGAGGGGTTTGCAGCCCCTTAGGACGAACAATATGAACTAACTAGTACCCTCGGAGCTCCCAGGGTCTCAACCACCAACCAAGGAGTACACACAGTGGAACTGATTGCTCTGGCAGCGTGTGTATAGTGGAGGATTGCAAATTCGATCATTAATGGGAGGAGAGGAGCTCAGCCCTGTGAAGGTTCTGTGCTCCAGTGTGGGGGAATGCCAGGGCCTATAAGCAGGAGAGGGTGGGGTGGCAGGCATGGGGAGTGGGGAGGCAGCTGGGGTTTGTTTTTGTTGTTTTCATTTGTTTCTTTGTTTTATAGAGGGGAAACTGGGAAGGGAGAAATTTACATGTAAATAAAGAAAATATCTAATAAAAAAAACATAGATGATATTAATGCAGACTATTAATTACATGTACTTGTGTGGGTTTCGAAGAAGGGTTTATCTCAGATTTTCATTGGGATTTCAGATAGGGGTGGGGTGTCACCTAGGACCTAACTACTTCTGGATACAATAGAAAGTTCTTTGAAGACTGATCTTTCACAACACATGATTAATTATGAAAAAAATTTGAATATGTCAGATTAATAAAATAAGCTACCTAAACAATATCAAACAGCAGGATTTCAAAGTGGAAACAATAGATAATTTTTAGTGTAGGTTCACACTGGCTTTACAGAATTTACTCCTTTTTACTATGGGCTGATAGCAGCCAAAGCAGAAGCTAGGCCCGTAAAGGGACTGTCTCTGACTCTCCATCATCTTGGTTAGATAAATGCATATCCTTTGTCTTATGCCAGTTTGAAGCCATATTGCCCTTGCTAGGGAAAAAGTACTTACCCTTGCATCTTTCCATCTATAACACATATTACATGTGTCCTATACACACATACCTCATGTTGTCTGATTATGGATGGATTGTGATTCTCAGAAACTCAAGATTTCTTATGTGCTCACCTCAGCTTGTTAAAGGCATTGTCATGACCCAATTATAGGAAAGAACCCATTATCTCCAAACAGATTAAACATTGACGCTAGATCCCACTTTTCTTTTTTTTTTTTTTTTTTTTTTTTTTTAGATATTTTCTTTATTTACATGTAAATTTCTCCATTCCCAGTTTCCCCTCCAAAAAACAAAGAAACAAACAAAAACAACAAAAACAAACCCCTGTTGCCTCCCACTTCCCCATGCCTGCCACCCCGCCCTCTTCCACTTTCTAGCCCTGGCATTCCCCTACTCTGGGGCACAGAACCTTCTTTTCTAATACCATACACTAGCATACTGAGAATTTCTTATCACTTAAGAATCAATATTTTCCTAAAAGGAACTATACTAATCTTTAATGAGTAAAATCAGCAGTCAGCATCTACAATGTAGAAGAGTTGATTTCCAGCAGATGAGGAGTTAACTTGTGGCATACTAAATAAAAAAGATGTATTAGCATCAGTTCTGAGACTAATTCTATGATGTTGAATCTTATCTTGAAGTTCAAAATACACCATAGTAAGTGGGATATCAAAGAAGAGAAAGTAGCACAGATAAAATTGGCCTAATGTTAGATGAGGCAGAATGCAGACAGAGTGAGAGAAAGCTATCAATACTCTTGATTCCTTTACTACAAAAACTATGGGAATGGTGGATTGGACAGAGACACCCTATGTTGATTTGAGGTGGTAGCAAGAAAGACAATGGTACATACCCATACCTGACAGATGTAGAAGTCTAAAATATTGCAGTGTGAGTGAGATTTGTAATCATATGTGTTCTCTTGATTTGGCTGTGATAATAGCACTAGGACAAAGAAATGGGGAAAATTTACTCTTCTATCTAACTTGGGTTTGGTCATAATCAGTAAGAGACAATGTTAAATTATTACAGTAATAAAACAAACCTTAGAAGAGATGGGAAAATGAAACTCCAAACATGAGGGATGCGTACAAAGAAAACAAGAAAAAAGAAAAGTAACCTAATCAATTTGAGAACCCAAACACTTTTAGAGTCAACAGTGGTACACAGATAGGAAACTTGGGCAGTGGTATGCCTCAGTGTAACAAGGCCATTGAGCACAGTCAAGTTTGTGGTAACCAAGATGAGGATATAGGTTGCCAGCAGATCTGAAGGGTAGAAGAATAAGAGGAACTGTGTGGGAGTTCTGAGGTCCTTGTGCTCACAGAGAAGCAAAGTGGAAACAATACTGTTAAATACACAGGGTTGCCCTATAAGGGAGGGTTCCATAGCCTGTTAATCTGCCTAGAAGCCAGAAAGTAGATGTGGAAAAAATAACCTAGTGACTTCTGCCCTGTCTGTGGCCTAGACCATGACAGACTTTCTCGCAGACCCTTATCATGAGCTTTTCAATCTATAGAACTTATCTTTATGGAAGATGCCAGGTACAATCTGTCCAGAGAGACAATTTTATCAAAGATTCCACATGTATATTACAAAAGTTATTTTTTATGTAGTCATTTATCATGCACACAGAATTGAGTTAATTATCACCAAGAAAAATTTCACCAAATTGTGCTGTGCTAAAAATATGCTTAAAATAAACTATTTGGAGACAGACTCCCAAAGATTGAACCTGTCAGTGAGTCATGTTGAACTAAAATGCCTCTTTGCTTCCCTCATATCTTTTCTCTGCTTGCATTGGTGGGCACAGAGACTCCCAAAGCAGTGAGGACAAAAGGAGAAAAGCTGGAAAGCATTAGTTTCCTCTGCTTTTGTTTCCAACTGTACCTATCTGCAGAAACAGCTTCCAAAACAGTTTTGATTCACTTTTATATCCTAAACTCTCAATTGAATTCTCTTGTGGATGCCTGTAAAGTGACATCCAAAAAATGAAGAGAATTTTAGTTCATATATTTCCAAAAATACGAAATGTAACACAGCATAGTCCACCCCTTCACAAAAGGCTTCTTAGAATAAAAATATTCAAGATGTGGATATTATCTAGTTTGATTGAGGGAAATAATGGTTGCTAAATTTATGAAGAACCTAAAGCCATGAATATAGAGGTTGGGTATCAAGCTTTTTCAATCCATGTAAAAGGAGATATATAAGGGTTTTATTAGGAACAGCTCTTATTTTGTATAACTTTGAGGTTACAAATCCAGATGATAGTAAAATACTGCATAAAGACATACCCACATATTCACATATGAACACATAGATACAGATTTGCACTCATGCACACACAGAGAGAGATGAGAGAAATGAAAGAGATGAAAAGAAAGGAGAAAGGAAAGAAGGGAGAAAAAGGGAGAAAGAGCCAGGCAGTGGTGGCACACACCTTTAATCCCAGTACTTGGGAGGCAGAGGCAGGAGGATTTCTGAGTTCGAGGCCAGCCTGGTCTACAGAGTAAATTTCAGGACAGCCAGGGCTATACAGAGAAACCCTGTCTCAAAAGAGAGAGAAAAAGAGAGAGAGAGAGAGAGAGAGAGAGAGAGAGAGAGAATTCAAGGGAGTAGTAAGTACATACTTAATAATGGATACTAAAATTTAATTTTAACTCCCATAAGGGAGTTTGTGAAGCAGATTTCTCAGTCTGAACTTGTTGACTTTTGGTTCCTTTGCATTTTCATGTGTTAATGCTGCTCTCATTCCCTGTACATTCAGCCACCAGCATATTTATAGAAGCAAAGAAAACATTTTCTTTTGTAGTTCAGATTCCTGAAAGTGACAAAACTTTCTTAAAATATTTGATTACTTCTGAGAATTTCTATTGGCTTAAATTTTCATATACGAAATTGAAAGTAATTTCATCTTAAACATGAGTAAAATGCTGTGCTGTGTTCTGAGAGATTAAGAGCCACTTGGGAATACATTTGTCATAAAATTCTGCTAAAGAAATTATCAAAATGAACCTTGCTAGACTGAAACATTCCAATCATATGATTTTTGTCTCTTTCCCTCCTCTCTCTCTCTCTCTCTCCTCTCTCTCTCTCTCTCTCTCTCTCTCTCTCTGTGTGTGTGTGTGTGTGTGTGTGTGTGTGTATGTGTGTGTGGTGTGTGTGTGTGTGTGTATACTGTTTCCTTGAGTACTAAGAGAGAAGTTACATGCTTGCAATAGATTGTTAAAGAAACCGAAGAAGGGTCATTCACTTGATGCTTTTATTTGGCATATTATAGTTCTGAAAATCATACTAATATGAATTCTATAAGTATAACACATCTTCTTTCATGACAGAGGTGAGAAGGAATACAATATCCCTTTAAATCAACAGCGTGTCAGATTGTGCCATATATTATTTTTACTTGATATACTTGCAGATCAATAAATGTTGCAATGTTACTTTTTATACAATCGATTTTACATAAAATTCCTTACTTTTCACCTCAAAAAAAATAACAAAAGGAAACCTAGGTTATAATAGCAAATAGAAAAAGATATTGATGTATTTCCCTAAAGAATGCTACCCATCTAGCTAGATAAGATATATCTAAGAGAAATATATATATGAAGCTTTAAGTAGCTGGGCTATTGATTTTAGTGAAAAATATGAGAAAATAATTGACTAGACATGAATTGAAGCCATCCTCATGCAGCCAGAACCATGTTCAATCATGATATATGTTCATTAACCTGAGTCACCATTGCTTTCAAAAGTAAAAATCTTTGGTTGCCAATTACCTTAGTTTTCTTTCTTTGTTTATTTGTTTCTATTGTCAGGATAAAATGCCCCAACAGAAGAAATGCAAGTGAATATTCATTTTGGCTCACAGTTCCAAGATCCAGTGCATTATTTAAATGAAGTCACTCTGCTGGGAATTTATGCTATAGCTCACATTGAATCCATTGTCACACAGAGTCAAGAGCAATAAAAGCTTGTGCTCAATGATTTTTCCTTTTGTTTTATCAGCCCAAGACTCAAGCCCAAGGGATGATGTTGACCCCTGAGTATCATTTGTACTACCGACAATTTTTATTTACCATTCCAAATATTTCCTTTAATTTGAATGATGAATTGAAGTTTGCTCTTTTTTTTTCTAAATTTTTTCTTACTGACAGTACCAAGTTGAAACCATGGTTGCAATTCTAATATATTTTACTCCTCACATGAAAAATCTACATCTTTGCATAATTTACAACAAAATTATCAACAGGGATTTGCTGATACTCAGTACACATCAGAAAATCTTCCATAAACTCTGAAAAGCAAATTTTAACATGCATATTTTTCTTAGATATTTTCTTTATTTAGATGTCATACGATATCTCCTTTCCCAGTTTCCCATCCAAAAACACACACACACAAAAAAAAAAAAAAAAACCAAAAAACAACAAGAAGAAACCCGTTCCCTCCCTCTAACCTCCCCCCCCAACATGCTACCCCACCCTCAACTGCTTACTGGCCCTGGCATTCCCCTACACTGGAGCATAGATCCTTCCCAGGGCCAAGGGCCTCTCCTCCCATTAATGATCCACTTGGTCAGCCTCTACTATACATATGCTGCTGGACTCATTGGTCCCACCCATGTGTACTCTTTGGTTGGTGGTTTAGTCCCTGGGAACTCTGAGGGTACTTGTTAGTTCTTATTGTTTGTCCTAAGGGGCTGCAAAACCTTTAGCTCCTTAAGTCCTTTCTCTAGCTTCTTCATTGGGGACCCTGTACTCAGGCTGTGAGCCTCTACTTCTATATTAGTCAGGTACTGTCAGAGCCTCTCAGGAGACAGCTATATCAGGCTCCTGTCATCCAGCAATACTGGCATCCACAATAGTGTCTGGATTTGATGATTAAATATGGGAAGGATTCCCAGGTGGAGCAGTCTCTGGATTGTCCTTCCTTCAGTCTCTGCTCCATAGTTAGTCTCTGCAACTCCGTCCATGGGTATTTTGTTCCCTCTTTTAATAAGGAATGAAGTATCCACATTTTTGTCTTCCTTCTTCTTGAGTTTCTTGTAGTTTGTGGATTGTACTTTGTGTATTCCAATCTTCTGGCTAATATCCACTTATCAGAGAGTGCATAGCATGTCTGTTCTTTTGTGATTGGGTTACCTCACTCAGGATGATATTCTCCAGATTCATCCATCTTCCTAAGAATTTCATAGATTCATTGTTTTTAATAGCTGAGTAGTACTCCATGGTATAGATATACCACAATTTCTATATCCATTCCTCTGTTGAGGGATGTATCTGGCGGGTTAGCATGTAGAAGAATGCAAATTGATCTGTTCCTATCTCCTTGTACAAAGCTCAAGTCCAAGTGGATCAAGGACCTCCACATAAAACCAGATACATGGAAACTAGTAGAAAAGAAAGTAGGGAAGAGCCTCGAGCACGTAGGCACAGAGGAAAATTTCCTGAACAGAACAACAATAGCTTATGCTCTAAGATCAATAATTGACAAATGGGACCTCATAAAGTTACAAAGCTTCTGTAAGGCAAAAGACACTGTCAATAGGATGAAACGGCAACCAACAAATTGGGAAAAAAAATTTTCCAACCTTATATCTGATAGAGGGCTAATATCAAATATATACAAAGAACTCAAAAAGTTAGACTCCAGAGAACCAAACATCCCTATTTAAAAAATGGGGTACAGAGCTAAAGAAAGAATTCTGAACTGACAAATACTGAATGGCTGAGAAGCACCTAAAGAAACGTTCAACATCCTTAGTCATCAAGGAAATGTCAATCAAAACAACCCTGAGATTCCACCTCACACCAGTCAGATAGGCTAGGATTAAAACAAAACAAAACAAAACAAAACAAATCCTCAGGTGACAGCAGATGCTGGCGAGGTTGTGGAGAATGAGGAACACTCTTTCATTGCTGGTGGGATTGCAAGCTGGTACAACCACTCTGGAAGTCAATTTGGCAGTTACTCTGGAAATTGGACATAGACTACTAGAGGACCCAGTTATACCACTCCTGGGCATATACAGAGACGATGCTTCAACATTTAATAAGGGCATATGCTCCACCATGTTCACAGCAATCTTATTTATAATAGCCAGAAACTGGAAACAACATGCATATTTTTATTTTCTTTAACTTCTCTGTGAAAACTAAAGCTTTGGAGGTAAAATAACCTAGCAGAGATTGCACAGATGGATAATAAGCAAACATTATATTTGAAACCTTTGAGTCTTTCATGCTTTGATTTAGTTGCTTTATTTATACTTGTATGGAATGTGAATCAATAGTGGTTCTGAAGTTTGAAACAAGAAAGTCGTATTTGCTACACACTCTATCACTCTATATTTGTGATACTTCTCTTTCTCTTTTTCTGTGAAAACAAAAAGAAAGAAAAAGGAAATCCCCAGGCAGCCTGGACTCACAGGTCTTCTTGCCTTAGCCTCAGGTTAGATAGGATGGTATTCATGTACCATGAGGCACTGCAATCATTTTATATTTGTTTCTTCACAAATTTTCTTCCTCGATGCGATAGCTTTTACATTCATCACTATGTGGCTTTCTACAGTAATTGCAGGTAAGTCTCAGCATTGCTACTAACATTAGCTTATACAGGCTCATGTTATATTAACTTGAAATTCTAGAGGAAGAAGAGTAGGAAAAAAGAGAGGGTGAGAAAGAGATAGACACAAAGAGGCATACATAGGTAGAGACACACAGAGATAGAGAACACTAAAGTTAGGACTATGGTGATTAACAGAACTTGAAAAATAATTTTATAAAGATTTAGATAAAGAGCATATTTTGGGGGGGTGTCGATTTTAGTGGCTTATCAGGTAAAGATGTTATCTACCAAGCATGATAACCTGAGTTTGACCTGAGTTTGATTTTCTGGACCCACAGGGTGGGAGAGAATTATTTCTCCTAAGTTTTCTTCCTAAAGTCCTATATTCAATTTGGCATGTGTGTCTCTTGTACACACATACACACACACACACACACAAACAAATAAATAAATATATACATAATACATGCATACATATACAATATAATATGCAAAGATTTATTTTATTCTATTTGTATATATATATAATTGTTTATCTTTTTCTCAAGCATTTTTTCATCTGATATATTTTGCTCAGAGATTTTCTCTAAGTCCCCACCCAACTAAATCCACACCATTTCTTGCTCATTTTCATTAGAATTTCATATGTATAAGAGTTTTATCTGAACCTCAGTATGTTTTCCATTGCAGAACCTATACATGTGGAGGACAGAAGAGAGCATCATACCCCCTAGTACTGAATTTAAATATAGTTATAAGCTCTTATGCGTGTGCTGGGAACTAAACTTAAGTCCTCTGCTAGGGCAGCTAGGATATTTTTTAATGTACTGAGCCATCTATTCATTCCTACAATCATTTGTAAATAGCATTTCTTCTGTAGTCAGTACGTTCACTCTCACAGTTCCTTATCTCTGCCAACATGGAATGAAAACACTCATAGGTAACACAAGTAGGCACACCTGTGTCCTAAAATCTTTACTTACAGGTGACCAGAAGTTAAGATGCTTTGTCATTTCCTTACAATAGAACAACAGAATTATCAAGCTAAAGCTAAGATAACTGTGGAAGACTTTCAGAAAGAAAAAAAGGAAAAATTTAGGCTTGAGAATTACACCAGATTCAGGAATAAACAATGATAAGAAATTATAAATATTGGTTTGTCTTATATTAAGGTAAAGACTAGCAAATAATAACTTAGACCTCAAAGTTTTCTATACCATAGGCTAGGATCAAAATGTTTGTCTTTTACCCAAATTAAACTCCCTGACCATCATGATACTTTATGTATATATTCCCAGCTCTGAGAGGACTGAGGCAGGAGAATTGCCATGAATTTGAACATGCCACAGGTAAGTTCCAGACAAGACTGAGATATGAACTGAAACTATGCTCAAAAAAGACAAACAAATAGACAGGAATTGTACACATCTATAACCTCCAAACTTTGGAAATATATATATATATATATATATATATATATATATAACTTTGAAATACATATGCATATATGTATACATGTAGATAGATAGATGATGATAGATAGATGATAGATAGATAGATAGATAGATAGATAGATAGATAGATAGATAGATAGATTCAGTTTGGAATGTATATAGTAATCAAAGTTCCCCAATTATTCTCACTTATTCTTTCTGTCCTTTGTTGTATTGTTCAATGGCACTACTCCTGAAGAGACATGAGGAAGTACCTACTCCTATCAGATAAAGTTTTAATGACAGACCAAAATATATATACCATTCAAGACCAACTTAATGAGTGAATATACTTACTGGGGTACTCACAGGAGTGCTGATGAGGGTAACGGGGGCAGGAAAGATCCCATAGTAGCCACATTACTGAAAGCCCACCCAGCGTGGTGATGGGTCAAGGAAGCTGAAAACCTGAGCTCACTGGCCACTAATAAGCCTGGGATAATCTCTTGTATGTAGCTTGGATAGCCTGGAAGATTATCTTTTCCAAGACTGAGTGATCTGAGTATATCTCCCTATTCATTCTCACTCCGTATGTAACTTTGTGGAAGAAAAGGTTTTACACTGCTGGATGGTTTCAGGGATACTCTGAGGCTTTTGTATTACGTGATTGCTGAGCCTTTTTAAATTTTAGTTTTAATTGT
>NW_022196905.1:48652176-48663645 GCF_008632895.1 Mastomys coucha | reverse complement strand
AACCTTGACTGTCCAGGAACTCACTCTATAGACCAGGCTGGCCTCGAGCTCAGAAATCTGCCTGCCTCTGCCTTCCAAGTGCTGGGACTAAAGTTGTGTGCCACCACAGCCCAGAAATTGTTAATATTTAAATTAATAATAAAATAATTTACCCCTTGATCATTTCTTCCTCCAACACACCCTACACACCCTATGTCCCTCCTCTCTAGCCCTTCTGAATGCCCCACACTGCTTTTTAAAATGATGGCTTTTTCTACTTTATTATTTTATATACATATATGAATAAATATATAAAAATAAACTGGTGAGTCTGTTCAGTGTGACTGGGAAAGGAGAACTCTCACAGATATCCCATGCCTAGACAAAAAGAAAACAACAACAACAACCAAAACCTTACAGGCTAATGATAACTGCTGTAAGATGTAGAAATAGATTCTCCCAAAGTTATAACAACTAATTTTTTATGTGATACAAAATGGTCAGCCCTGAAATCATGTTTGTTATTGTAAATTACACATCTGAAGAGAGGCATGTGCACATGAGTGCCCATTCCTGAGGAGGCCAAAGACAGGAGGTACCCTGTGAAGCTGGAGCATTTTAAGCAGTTGTTTTCCAGTAAACAAAAGGGTTAAGAAATAAACTCAGCACCTCTGTAATAAGAAAGCAATCACAAAGGGAAAGGGAGGGAACTGGGAGGGAAAGTGGACCTGGGGCCTGGGATGGGGCAGCTGGGAGAGGGGAACATGATGTGGTGAAACCTTGAGGGCCAGCAGAAAGAAGGGAAACAGGCAACCTCCGGAGGTAGGAGGTTGTGGGGACCCCCGAGAATGTACCAGAGACCTGGGAGGTAAGAGAGTCAAGAATCAAAAGGAGGGGACCTTAGACTAGATGCCCTACAGTGGGGAGAGGGAACTTGTAGAGCCCACTACCAGCAGAAAATCACAGCCATCTCACAGTCAAAACTCATAATTGTTCCTGTCTGAAAGAACTGCAGGGATGGAAATAGAGAGGAACCTGATCAAAAGAAGGTCCAGTGACAGGCCCGAAGTGGGATCCAGCTCAAGGGGAAGTCCCAAGGCCTGACACTAGTACTGAGGCTATGGAGTGCTCACAAAAAGGGACCTATCATGATTGTCCTTCCAAAGACCCAACAAACAGCTGAAAGAGTCAGAGGCAGATATTTGCACCCAATCAATGGACAGAAGCTGCTGACCCCTGTGGTTGAATTAGGGAAAAACTGGAAGAAGTTGAAGAGAAGGGTGACGCTGTAGGAGGACCTACAGTCTCAGTTAATCTGGACCCCTGAGATCTCTCAAACACTGGACCACCAACCAGGCAGCATACACCAGCTGATATGAGGCCCCTAACACATATACATCAGGGGACATCCAGGTCTGAGTTTAGTCAGAGAAGTTGTACCTTACCCTCAAGAGACTAGAGGCCCCAGGGAGTTCAGAGGTCTGGTCAGGTGGAGGGTGGGAGGTGGGGACATCCTCGTGAAGACATGGGAGGAGGTATGGGATGAAACTCTGGAATATTTTTTGTTTTATTAGATATTTTATTTACATTTCAAATGATATCTCCTCTCCTGGTTACCCCTCCGAAAAAATATCAAAAACAAAAAACAAAAAACAAACCCTGTTTCCACCCCCCTCCCCCTGCTCACCAACCCACCCTCTTCCAATTCCTGGCCCTGGCATTCCCCTACACTGGGGCATAAACCTTAACAGGACCAAAGGCCTCTCTTCCCATTGATGACCAACTAGGCCATCCTCTGCTATGTATGCAGTTGAAGCCATGAGTCCCACCATATGTACTCTTTGGTTGATGGTTTAGACCCTGGGAGCTCTGAGGGTACTAGTTAGTTCATATTGTTGTTCATCCTAAGGGGCTGCAAACCCTTCAGCTCCTTGGGTTCTTTCTCTAGCTCCTTCAATGGGGGCCCTATTCTCAGTCCAATGGATGGCTGTGAGTCTCTACTTCTATATTAGTTGGGCACTGGTAGAGCCTCTCAGGAGACAGCTATATCAGGCTCCTGTCAGCCAGCACTTGCTGACATCCACAATAGTATCTGGATTTGATGATTGAATATGGAAAGAATTCCCAGGGGAAATAAATAAATTAATAAATAAATAAATACTTTATTGTATGAACTTTTGACCTTTAAAATCTTCCTTGAGTCATTAGTTTAAATTCCATTATATATTATAATAGACTGCATTAGTTCAAAGTGCCCTTTCCTTCCTCCAGAGGTCCATTTGATCACTTCCAAATTCAAAACATATATATATATATATATATATATATATATATATATATATATATGTGTGTGTGTGTGTGTGTGTGTGTGTGTGTGTGTGTTATATACATACACACACACACAACATTCTTAGTCTATCTAATGTTATTTATTTTCATGTTTTCAGGGAAGAAAATTTAGTTTTGAATAATCAACTGGTCTCTTCCCATTAGAACTTCCTGAATTTTAAGGGTTTTATTGCAGGAAATTGCTACATAATATCATGCCGCCAAATCATGTCTTCTTTCTAAGAATTTTGTTTGTTTCTTTGATTCTGATTTCAGAAGAAATACTTTAAAATGTTGTGCTCTCATATTCACAGCAACAGAGGGTACCTGGAGAAGTGCCAAAACCTTCCATCCCTGTTGAACTTTTTAAAAAATTATTGATAATCACAGTGATGAGGGCATGGTGGTTGGATAAGTTCCATCCATGGTAGCATGGGCTATGGAGATGGATTTATTCACACCTGACATATGAAGAAAGTAAGCTAGACCAAAAGCAGGACTGGATCAGAGCCAACGACATGCATGCCTCATAGCTTGTTACTGCTAGCAAGATGATATGTCCCAACTTAGCATCTACCTGTAGCAAATGTTTAAACAAAATATTGTGTTCACAATATTTTAGATTCAAAACATAAGTAATTTTAAATTTTATGCATTTATTTATTCTTTATTTGACAATATATTTTAGTTATAATATATTCTGATCATAGTTTCCCATCCCTCACCCACTCTTAGCTACTCCCCAACTTTCTACTCATTCAACTCCATTTTTTTCTGTCACTCTTTAGAAAATAAACAAGCAAATTTAGAAATATGAGATGTCTTTATCAAACTCTTCCCTTCAGGGCTCAGGAAACTATTTGGATAAGAAGGCATAAAGATTGTAAGAGCCAGAAGGGAAGGATGACTCCAGGACATAGTATCCCCCAGACACAACAGGATGAAGAGCATATGGTCACACAGAAACTATGGCAGCATGCATAGGACCTGCCTAGGTCCAAGATAAATGGGGTCACAGTCCTGAAAGGGGAAGTGGACAAAAGAGCTCCTGTCCCTAGCTAACAATTTATCCTCAACTGACATCTGCTCATAAAGAGAAAAACGATTTTCACCAACAGATTCTCACTTGGTGTATAAACAACATCTAAAAGCAGGCTCCATGCCCAGCAGTAGATGGACGACACAGGATGAACTCAAGAGCGTTTTAAAATCTTTTGTCTCATATAATTTCGGGTTCGTATGAGTTTTGATGCGTATGTGTGTGTGTGTGTGTGTGTGTGTGTGTGTGTGTGTGTGTGTGTGAGAGAGAGAAAGAGATAGACAGACAGACAGCACATGCACTTGTATACACATGTTTGTTCCCCACTATTTTGTTTATAATAATTTCTTTTTATAGAAGTGGAGTTGTAATAACTTTGTGAAGTGGGTAATAACTTTGCTGTGTGAACGTGAGTACCTGAATTCATATTATTAACACTCATAAACAACAATAGCAACAATAGCAACGATAACTAAAACAAAACAAGCAAACAAACAAAACCCAACAACTGGGCATTTGGATGAATAATATAGGTGGGGAGATGTACGCAAACTGGTGAATAATGTGTATTAAAAGAGCACCCAGCCAATCCAAAACAGATTATTTTGGGTTCAGCAAAACACCCTTGTTTTGTGGCATGTGGCAATTACACAGAGAAGAGAATAATGGGATATCCAACTTCTTATTCTGGTCTGAACTTGAGTGGATACATGTACTTGCACACTCATTTTAATAGAATACTACACACATACACACACACAAATAGAAGCAAAATAAGAATAAAATTATATTACTAAGGTAAGTTAATAAGGTAAATAAATGACAGAATAAATATAGAAATCAACTAACAATAAACATATTTACACATATCATTGTTAATGTCTAGAAATATAAATTAAGGTGGTAAAGGACCAAGTGTGTGATTACAATCTATGTGTGACCCATGTTGATTAACAGGTGAAGTTTTCCTTTAATTTTCTCACTAAAAAATAGAAATTGTTTCACTAAACTTTCCTATATATTTAAGTCTGACTTATTTTCCTCATATGCTTGATTAAACATATATGTTTTAGAAAACTTTATTTGATAATTGAAAAGGTGTTTGATATCATGATATCAGATTTCATTTAATTTTCCTCCTTTTCATTAGGATATCAAGTAATTTGCTAGTTTATGTAGTGATAAAATTAGGGATCATAGACTCAGATTTAAAAGTATATACTTAAGTGTTATTTGTTTAGGCAGCTAGACTAGAGTGGTGTCTTCTAACATGGTAAGATTGTTTTGAGTCAAGTACTAGAGAGTCTTCTCTGTCTGTCTGCTAAAAGTCAGTTTTTCAGGTGGATGCCTAACTACTCTGGTGTCTCTCACTACACATCCAAGTGGTCAACTAAAGCCTTACGCTCAGAGGCTTATCTGAGAATGAGCCTATACCCCTAGTATGGAAACACATGACAGGCACACACAAACCTCTGGTCTACTCTCTGTTTTTCCCTTCCTCAGATACCAGCTTCAACTCTCATAATAGACATATTTAGATATTACCAGGAAAATTGTAGAACTCAGTTCCTTCCACTAAATGGGCATACGTGTACTGCTTACTGTTTAAGTAATTCTCCTTATTTCCTCATATATTTGTTTCCAACTCAAAGAATTTAGAATTTAGTGTGCAAGTCTGTTACCCATTATACACTTGAGCTGGAAGCATGGAAGACTGAATCTTTGTTTTCAGAGATGAACGCTAAATGTTTTCCATTTAGAATTATGTTAAAAGAAGGGGTCTGAGTATCCTAGACAATGCCTATCCTTCACATAATTAATTTTTTTCCTCTTACCTTAAACAGGAACATTCCCATTAAACTTAAAACGTGTCTTCGCACTGACATCTGCCAGAATGTAACAATAAATATGTAGAGTCAAACTTCATGTTCATTTCTCTGTTCCCTACCAATAATAATAATAATAATGCCTTGAGGGTTGATTGTTAATCAGTTTCTTGCCTAAGTAATAGTTCTTCACTTTCTGTAAATGCATGTGTGGATCATAGAGTCTAACCTGAGTCAAAGTCCTACCATTTAAATGAATGCTATTCAGCTCAGCATCCTCTCAATGACAGTGTGGTCTCCCTATGCTCTAATCTCAAGCCATGCAAGGTCCTCTTAAAATTCCCTTTTCATACCATTATCTTCCTTTTTGGCATCAGCAAGCTTATTTACTCCTTCCTAATTACTTGATTTGTATGTGGTGAGAGGATGAGTGAGATGCTCTTTGTTAGACTCACTTAGCATCCTCTCTAGTTGCTAGGTGATAACAGCCAGTCCCAGGCATGAATACTTAACAAACTTCACATGAAATTTTGCTGTTACTTTTCCTTTAAGCAACCCGAGGCACCTGTGCCAGAGTGATTTAGACAGCTTTAAATAAAAAAAAAAAACTGCTTGAATTAAAGAAACATTTTGATTGGTCCACAGATTAATGTGAAGGGTAGATTAATTTTTGTGAACTACTAGCTTAGCTGAAGCAGCTTCTCACTTGGAAACTGCTAACACCATCACATTCTAGCACACAGAAGTATGGTTTTCCTAAGAATGAAGATATCCAAAGGAGAAACTAATAAGGCATATCTAAGTAGGGTGTTTGGTAATCACAAGATAACACTCTGGGGGGATTAGGAGCAGGAGGCTGCATTTCTGTCACATTATTACCTCATGATAACCAGTTCCTTCTTGTCACACCTGACTGCATAATTCCTATCCAATTAAAAGTGACATTTTCTGGCGATGTTAGCAATTTGGGCACATACTTTTCTTTCTTCACTTGAGAACCTTCTTGCTAGACAGATCACTGAGAGTTGAATGTCTTTGTTCCTTGGATGCCCTCACATTTCTTTACTGAATTAATGGCTTAGAATATATTAAATAGGGCTGGTCACAGAGCAAGTGTACCTGCTTTCCTGGGAGCTGTACATGGGCCTGAATTGTTCTACCCAAGGCTAAGATCTGGACTGTTCCATTTCTCCACCTAACCACTGACTACTGACACTAGTAAATGCTTTAAAGGCAGGCATTCTATTACAATGCATAAGTTATAGCTTTACTGTATATAAAAAGTATCAGAAACAAGGAATTCTGAAGACTAATCATTCAAAAATATTTGCTGTACTTATCAATACTTATGTGAATTAGCATGTAAGGCATGTGCAAACCATTTTATACTTTTATGTTATTTTGTATTTCAGATAATTCAACATAAACAGTCACATACAAACATGCATCCATATGTTATCATGAAAGAAATTTATAAAGGCATCCCGTAAAGTGCAGCTGATATTGGAAAGATTGACTTCCTTGACCAATTTACTTAGTACACTATCAATTTCAGAAACACATTCACAATATATGTTTGTGAACATGTTAAAATAGTACATATTTTTAATTTTATGTTTACCTAACAGTTTTAGCATCATCCCAACATGTTCAGCCAAAGTATTACAAGATAGCATATTGCCAGCCAGGAGGCACAGGCCTCAGAAGTGACAGGGAAGCTGAGACAGGATCCTTTCTACCTTCATCTATACCCAGAAGGGACTGCAGATCCACAGTCCTCTCTGCCCCTTCCCCACAGGCAGAGAGCTTGGCTCCAGGGAGTGCTTTGACCCAGGAACTCAGGAAGGACAGCTGATCACAGCCCTTTACCAGAGGAGAGCTGATCTCCCAGAAGTGCTGACACAGGCTTACAGACCCACAGGAGGTACACACTCCAGCCAGAGACAGCAAGAACATCGAACACCAGAGATCAACATATGGTGAAAGGCAAATGCAAGAATCCTACCAACAGAAACCAAGAATACTTGGCATCATCAGAACCTAGTACAAGGACCACAGCAAGTCCTGGATATCCCAAAACACCGGAAAAGCAAGATTTGGATCTAAAGTCACATCTCACGATAGTGATAGAGGAATTTAAGAAGGACATGAAACTGCCTTAAAGAAATACAGGAAAACACAGGTAAAGAGGTACAAGCCTGCTGGGCGGTGGTGGCGCATGCCTTTAATCTCAGCACTTGAGAGGCAGAGGCAGGCAGATTTCTGAGTTCGAGGCCAGCCTGGTCTACAGAGTGAGGTCCAGGACAGCCAGGGCTATAAAAAGAAACCCTGTCTCAAAAAAAAAAAAAAAGGAACATAAAAATTCCTTAAAGAATTACAAAAGACCACAAGTAAACAAGTAGAAGAAGCCCTTAAAGAGGAAACACAAACATCCCTTAAAGAATTACAGGAAAGCACAACCAAACAGGTGAAGAAATTGAACAAAACCATCCAGGACCTAAAAATGGAAGTAGAAACAGTGAAGAAATCACAAAGAGAGACAACTGTGGGGATAGAAATCCTAGGAAAGAAGTCTGGAACCATAGATGCAAGCATCACCAACAGAATACAAGAGATAGAGGAGAGAATCTCAGGTGCAGAAGATACCATAGAAAACATTGATACAACAGTCGAAGAAAACACAAAATGCAAAATAGCATAGCTTGGCATGCCCTACTACATCATGCTATCACCACACTATACATTTAGTATCATATCAAACATTTTTAAATTGTGTATATAACTGAAACATTCATTCTTTTCTTTCCTTAATAATAAAAAAGATTTTAAAAAATACAGATTCTCAATCATATGAGTGGATCACATTAGGATCCCTCTATCTTACTCAATTATATTCACCAACTCCTGAAGAACATTCATTCCCTGCTCTGTAATGTATTTAAACCCAAATACTTTCTCTGTAGTACATGTATGCATGAGTTTGTGTAAGAGACATTATTATCCATGGAATGAACATTGCCATTGCGGTTTAAACCAGCAATCATCAAAAAAAAAAAAAAATAGCAAGTATTATTAAGCTAACCTACCATAATAATTGGTGATGACAAAAAAACTTAATGAAATGTATTCCAGAATCCTGCTTTATTTTCCTCTTATTAGCGGTGCTGATAAGACTATAACTCTGAAGGAATATTTTGTTTCATTGTCCTAAACCATTTTTTGAGATAGGAGGGAAAACTTAGGATAGTATTTCTAGATCTAAATAAGGGTCTACCCAGGTGTAACCATGTTGCTTTCTATGGTAACTCAGGACCTACCATTATTTTGATCTTAAGAGTCAATCAAGGACCTGTGTTTGCCCCTAACATGTTAAGCCAACTTAACAATATCAATGCTGCAAAACCTGTGCCAAAACCAGGGGATCATTTCTAACAATTCTTCCTTTGTCACTGAAGCATGTTTTACAATTCTCTATCACAAATGATACAATTGTATCTGTCTTCCTAGTTTCTGGACAAATGGTATTTCTGTTCTAGAGGCCTGTGATATGTTAGCTGTCTCTGGATCTTTATATAATTAACATGAAAAAAACTAACAAGAAAATGATAAGCTGGGTAATAAAGATGAACTATGAAACAGGATATAAAGCTAATTGGTTTTTCTAGTTATAATTTTGTTTCTGAGACTTAGGACTAAGTTGTGAATAAGTACATTGATATATTCAGGTACTTGAAGTATAAATTTTAATGTGATGTGTCACAGTCTTTTTTTCTGAATGACTATCTTAACTATAAAATTCACCAAGCTCGATAGACTTTGAGTCTGGTTAACTTTGTTTGTGAGGTTTTCATGTATTTTCAAGTTCCTTTATACTAAGTTTATACAATTTTTAAAAGTTAAAGAAAAATATTACCTAAAGAAATAAAACTAATGATACACTACTGTGTTTTCAGAGAGGAGTCTAGCATAACTGTCCTCTTAGAAACTCCACCCAGCAGCTGATGGAAAGAGGTATTGATAACCCCTACAGCCAAGCACTGGAGAGAGGTGGAGACTCCTATGGAAGAGTTTGGGGAGGGATTTAAGGCCCTAAAGCAGATAGGAGCCACACAGGAAAACCAACAGAGTCAACTGTCCTGGAAGCTTGGAGCACTCAGAGACTGAGACACCAACCAAAGAGCATTCACTGGGCAGGACAGAGGCACCTGGCACATGTGTGGCAGAAGGGGATGAGGGTAACTCTGTGGTGGTGAGGGAATCAGGGGAGTACAGTTATTAGGATGTAAAAAAATAAATCAATAAAAATCCATTCATAACTTTATTTTTATCTAATATTGAACATACTTACAAAAAGACAGAAAATTTCAAACTATGCTGGATGTACATAAATTTAATATGTGAAGAATTTCAAATATGTAATTTGGCACTTACCTGTATTTCTAAGTTAGGTTTCCATGTTGAAACATATACGTTAATCCCCTTCCTTTTAAAGACTTAATCAGTGCTGAATATAGCATGTTGTTCATCTGCTCATCAGCTGATGGACTTTGGTTCTTGTCTCTCACAGTTGATAATTTGATGCTAGCCATGTGTCCTGTTTCCTATCTGCAAATGAAAATGTGGTCAATCATATTCTACCTGTTATCCTATTTTTCCTATTGTCATGTCTTTAGCACCATGATGAACTACATCTCTATTGGAAATGAAACTCAAAAGAAAATATTTCTTCCTTAAGTTTCTTTAGGACATCGTATCAGGTTTTCAATGTAGAAATTATAAGGAGATATAACAAAGATCATGAAAGACTTGAATGGGTTCTATGATTTAGTAGCAATATTTTGGTATAGAAAAATATTTTAAATTTCATACCTCCCCAACAATCAACAATTTCATGACAGATATACTAAAACTCATTTTAGTCTCCACATATGACACTTAGAAAATAAGGGGGGTGACCGACTACTCACAATATAGTTTCCTGGAATTTCTCTTAGGCAGGTCAATTTATTCGAAAAATTTCCAGAGCAAAGATGGGTGTCCCTATGAAAACCTAATTATTTTTATTTAAGCACTCACAATACCTGGCTTTTATAATCTTATATATAAAATTGGTTTTTTTTCCTGAAAATTGATTTTTTATGGGTACACTGTCTTAGTCAGGGTTTCTATTCCTGCACAAACATCATGACAAAGAAGCAAGATGAGGAGGAAAGGGTTTATTTAGCTTACTTCCACATGCTGTTCATCACCACAGTAAGTCAGAACTGGAACTCAAGCAGGTCAGAAAGCAGGAGCTGATGCAGAGGCCACGGAGAGATGTTTCTTACTGGCTTGCTTCTCCTGGCTTGCTCAGCCTGCTCTCTTATAGAACCTAAGACTTCTAATCCAGGGATGGCACCACACACAAGGGGCCCTACCCCCTTGATCACTAATTGAGAAAATGCCCCACAGCTGGATCTCATGGAGGCATTTCCCCAATTGAAGCTCCCTTCTCTGTGATAACTCCAGCCTGTGTCAAGTTGACACACAAAACCAGCCAGTACAATTGAACCCTTGTCAACTTGACACACAAACACATCACTATTAAGCCTCACCCTTACTTTCTTATTCATCCCCAAGATCTAAAGTCCCACAGTCTTTACATATTAAAAGTTCAATCAATTTAAAATGTCCAATATCTTTTAAAATTCAAAGTCTCTTAACTGTGGGGTCCACTAACATACTTTCTTCCCTCAAGAGGGAAAAATATCAGGGCACAGTCACAATCAAAAGCAAAACTAATGTCTGGGATCCAACTCACAATCTTCTGGGCTTCTCTAAGGGCTTAACTGGTCACTTCTCTAGCTCTGACCTTTGCAGCACACAGCTTGTCTTCTGGGCTCCAGATGCCTATACTCCACTGCTGCTGCTGTCCTTGGTAGTCATTCATGGCACTGGCATTTCCAAAACACTGCTGTAACTAGGCTTAACCAATAGCCTCTCATAGACTATCTTCATGGTGCCAAGCCTCAATTCCTTTGCATGACACCTTCAGTCCTGAGCCATCAATTGCAAACCGAGGTTGCACCTTCACTGTGCCGAGCCTCAGCTGCTCTTCATGACCCTTTTGTGTTGTCAAAAGCAGTACCACCTGGATGACTCTTACACATTACCAAGTCCTGCTGCAGCACAATGTACAACCTTGGCTAGCTCTGGAACACACCCTCTGTGCACTCAGAAAACACTTCCCAGATGTTACCTCAGTGATGCTGGTCTCTTCTTAATCACCACTAATTTCTTAGCTCCAGCTAACCAGCA
>NW_022196905.1:48617736-48651167 GCF_008632895.1 Mastomys coucha | reverse complement strand
CTTAACAACCAATGGCTCTTCTATCTCAAAGTTCCAAAGTCCTTCCACAATCCTCCCCAAAACATGGTTAGGTTGTCACAGGAATACCCCACTATACTGGTACCAATTTTGTATTAGTCAGGGTTTCTATTCCTGTACAAACATCATGACCAAGAAGCAAGTTGGGGAGGAAAGGGTTTATTGAGCTTACAATTCCACATGGCTGTTGATCACCAGAGGAAGTCAGGACTGGAACTCAGGCAGGTCAGGAAGCAGAAGCCGATGCGGAGACCATGGAGAGATGTTCCTTACTGGCTTGCTTCTCCTGGCTTGCTCAGCCTGCTCTCTTATAGAACCTAAGACTTCCAACCCAGGGATGGCACCACCCACAAGGGGCCCTACCCCCTTGATCACTAATTGAGAAAATGCCCCACAGCTGGATCTCATGGAGGCATTTCCCCAATTGAAGCTCCCTTCTCTGTGATAATTCCAACCTGTGTCAAGTTGACACACAAAACCAGCCAGTACATACACACAGATTTTTATTAGATATTTTCTTTATTTATATTTCAAATGTTATCCCTTTTCCTGGTTTCCCCTAAGAAAACCCCTTATCCCATCCCCCTCCCCCTGCTAACTAACCCACCCACTCCTGATTCCCTCTCCTGGCATTCCCCTACACTGGGGTATCGAGCCTTCACAGGGCCAAGGGCCTCTCCTCCCACTGATGTCTGACAAGAGCATCCTCTATTACATATGTGGCTGGAGCCATGGGTCCCTCCATGTGTACTCTTTGGTTGGTGGTTTAATCCCTGGGAGCTCTGGGGGAACTAGTTGGTTCATATTGTTGTTCCTCCTATGGGGCTGTCTTACTGCCTTGAACACTATTTCTACTCTTTCACCTCAGCTTCTATGAAGACATGAAACAACTCACCTTCAGTCATGCAGATGATTGTGACCACACTCTAGAAAATAGTATAACATCAGAATGGAAGTATTAAGTTCCCTGAGAGACTTCACAGAGGAGAGCAATCCTCTCTGTCTGACCTAGTGTGACTGTAACATGACTGAAAAATAAGCAAGCTGAAGTTTATATATGAATATTGCCTATTGTAGTGTGTAGTTTGTCTGCAATGCTTTCTATACATTTCTAATGCTGTCTATAGTCTAAGGTCTCAAAGTAACTTGCATAAACTAATCCAACAACTTTTTTATAGTTAATTGTATCATCTTACATATGAAATATGTCTACATATCATTGTTGAGAATTCCATATGTAATTACTGACACCCTTGCATTAAAATTTCATGTTTATAATTATGTCATTAAGATTTCTATTCCTTTTTTATTGAAAACTAAAATATATTGTTTGTGAGAGAGAATTGTGTCACAAAACTGTGTATTTTGTAAACCAGGTATCCAGATACAATATGTTTCTCAATTGGGGTTTTAACTGCTTGAATAAAATCTAGTCACTTAGATGCTCAGCTAGGGGGTTACGTTTGAAAGTTTCAAAGTGCATATTGAAGTCTTGAGTTTTTTCCTAAATATGGAACTATTGGAGTCACTGAGTTTTGAGATGTGTTTAGAGCATAATATTCTGTTCTCATTATCGTACTGATACTTTAAGACAGAAAAAGCCAAAGAATAGGCTGCTGCTTCTTCTTTTTCTTCCTTCTCTTCCCCCTCCTCCTTCTCCTCCTCCTCTTGCTCAGAAAAATAGAAATCGGAGGATGACTAGTGCAGTGGGAGGGCCCAGTGGACCTGAGGCCACAGGATTAGGAGGCACCTGTGTACTCTGAGGAGGACTGGGGAGCAGGCTTAGGGGTTGTGATCGTGATGGAAGCTCAGTGGCTCTTGGAGGTAAAGCTGAACACAAAAGTGAATCCCTCTCACTAAGCTAGGCCACCTGGTCATGAACATTAGTTTCAAGTCCCTGGGGGAATGTACCTGTCCTCTCTTTCCATTAAGGAATCAGACATCATAGATTTTCTGCCCTTGGGTCCATTCCTAAAGAATAAGGTTCTAAAGATCTTGCCAGTGTAGAAGCAGACTCGGGCCTGGCCAGTGGACCAGATTCAGTGTTTTTGTCACTATTTTGGGATTACAAAGGTCATGTTTGTTTTGGTGTTAAGTGCTCCAAGGAGTTAGCCACTGCTATAGTGGCGCAATCATCTTGGCCAAGCTTTTCATCATCCCTCCGAGAGCTTTTTTGAAGAACAAGAGTGCCAAGTCCCATACTGCTCCAGGCTGCTGTGTCTCTGGCATCCTAGAGGCACTGACATCATCTCTACTCCTAGGGCCAAGAAGGTACTGAAGATGGCTGGTATTCAGGCCTGATATACATTAGCTAGGGGCTCTACTGCCACCTAGGGAAACTTTTGCCAGGTCAAGAAGATATCTCAAAGATGACCCTCACTGTCTGGAAAGAGACTGTGTTAACCAAGTTTCCTCATCAGGAATTCTATGACCATCTTGTGAAAAGCCACACCAGATTCTCTGTTCAGAGGACCCAGGATCCAACTCTGGCTAACACATAAAAGTTTTATACAAAAAGAAATAATAATAATAGTAACAACAACAGCAATAATAGTAATAATAGTAACAGTAGTAATAATAATAATAATATGAATTTGAAAGAAAAAATGAGAAATTGGCTCTTGCATGCTTTATATTCCTTTATTGCTTCTCCCACCCATACAATATTATGTCTTCCATCACATCACATCATAGAAGAAAGTACGTGGCTATCTATACTTTCTCAAAACTGGACTACTTTGCATCTAGAACAAGCCAAAAAAATCTACTAATCACATATTATTCATTCTCAAATATTTTTTAAAGCAACAAAAATAAAATTAAAGTACAAGGCCACTGACAAAATTAAAATGAAGTTTGTGCTAAAACTTCAGGTAAATCAGGCTAATGGGTTGTCAGCCAAACAAATTAAAAGCAGTTGGATATTTGAAAATATTGAGAAGGAAGCTAAACAGAACTCAGAAAATACCTCTTAAAAGCATCACAATAATTAACAATTCTTAATAACATAAACTGAGTTGAGAATCCTCTAGGAATAAGAAACATTTTCATCTAATCTAGCAAATAAAATGCCATTAGCTCAATATTCAGAGAGCTTTTGGATATGCAGTAAAACGAGGGACTTAATTTTGTGTTTTATCTACCTGAGATCCATTAGTGGAAATTAAACTTCAAATTAATAACTATAATATGAAGACCCATGACTTCCAAATCTGTTAATATAAAAACTTTCATAAGTAAAAATCAGAGGTATGCCCACTGTAAAACATTCAATTTCATTTTATTATTCATAAGAAAGAACTATCACGGTTAGATTTAAGCTTCTGATAAACAAAAAAAGAGATAGACAATAGATAACAATTTGACATTTTTCCAGCTCAGCTATTTTGGCAACAGAAATCAAATATTATTCAACAAATATTCACTATAGAAGAGCAAAAATGAATTTATCATATGGCCAAGACGTGAAGTGGATAAACTTGTTTGGGTACATACAGTTGTTTGTCAGCATTGGCCTGGCTTTTTCGATCTTTGCATCTAGGTTACATCAGAATTCTTCCTAGGATTGTAGATATGTTATATCAGAAAATAAAATAACAGTCACAGTTTGTGGCACCAAATATAGAATCTACAGCAGTTGAGGAATGTGGTAAATATTTTCTTACATTAGTCTTGAATTGTGATTGATAATTGGT
This sequence comes from Mastomys coucha, assembly GCF_008632895.1. NCBI lineage: Eukaryota > Metazoa > Chordata > Mammalia > Rodentia > Muridae > Mastomys > Mastomys coucha. The sequence continues at coordinate 48,647,454 of NW_022196905.1, read as the reverse complement.
ACTTATCAGGAGGTAAGTACCAAGGCTCTAGGTCCTCCAGTTAGACTCTATATCCCAACACTCACACCTTTTAAAATCAACACTACATATTGGGAATAAAGTGCTCAAATACATGTGGGAAACATTAACAGCCAAACCTCAAAACAGAGCTTCACCACACCCTCTCTTTTTATGTAGTTATGCTCTCTTAGTTTTGTACTTTTCTTTATCTAAGTTGAAGGCTTTTAATAAAAGTGATTTTGTTTCTTTTTACATTTTTAAACTTTATTATTACTGAATTTATTTTGAAAAATCTAAATAATGTCAAGTACTCTTATAATCATTTGTCATTAATTTTGAGAAACAAAATATTGTGCTATGTATCATTTGTCAGAAATGATTAGATGATGCTTTCTAACAGTCTGGAGAGTACCAAGTTAATATACAGTAATGAAATGTTGATAATATACGATCTAAAAGTCATAAGTGAAATATTTGAAAGAAATCTGAAAAGTTCATCTTAGGAATCACTCACAAATTCTGAAGTATGGGATCCAGTCATTATCAAACTAAATTGAGGTAGTGGTTTGAATAGGAATGGCCAACATAAGCTTATATATGTGAATGCTTGGACTTAGAAAATGGAGCTACTTGAGAGGGATTGGGAAATGTGGGCTTGTTGGAGTAGTGTGACCTTGTTGAATGAAGTGTATCACTGATGTCCAGAATATCCAGAGATGAAAATCATACAGATGCCTAAAAGCCCTGGAAAAAATACAATCAACAAAAGCCAGGACAATATGACACCTTAAAAGAGGACAGCTACCCTTCTACAGCAAGTCCAGTATATACTAACACAACCAAAGCACAGGCAAATTACCTCAAATCCAGTCTTATGTTAGAGGCCTTTAAAGAGGAAAGAATAAATCCCTTTAAAAAAAAAAACAGGAAAATACTATCAAATGGGTGAAGTAAATAAAACTGAGCAAAGCCTGAAAGTGGAAAAAAGAAGCAATAAAGAAAACACAAACTGAAGGAATACTAGAGATGGAAAACCTTGAGAAGAGAACAGGAACAACAGATGCATGCATCACATCAACAGAATGCAAATGACGGAAAAGAGATTCTCAGATATTGAAGATACAATAGAAGAAATTGATATATTAGTAAAAAAATGTTAAATCTAAGAAATTTCTGACACAAAACATCCAGGAATTCTGGAATATCATAAACAGACCTGACCTAACAATAATGGGAATAGAAGAAGGTAAAGTCTCCTAGCTCCAAGGCCCAGAAAATATTTTCAACAAAATCATAGAAGAAATCTTTTCCAACCTAGAGAAAGAGATGTCAATAAATGTACAAGGAGTTTATAGAGCATCAATTAGATGGGCCCCTAAAAGAAAACTCTCCCACCACACAATAATCAAAATACAATATCCAGAGAATAAAGGAAGAATATTAAAAGTAGAAAAAGAAAAAGGCCAGGTAATATATGAACACAGACCTCTTAGAATTACACCAGACCCAGATGTTCCATGACAGAAGAAGGGATACAGAAAATGTGGTACATTTACACAATGGAATATTATTCAGACATTAAGAACAAAGACATCCTGAGTTTTGCAGGTAAATGGGTAGAACTAGAACATATCATCCTGATTGAGGTAATTCTGACCCCCCTCCAAAAAAAAGACATATGTATGGTATGTACTCACTAATAAGCAGATATTAGCAAAAAAAAAAAAAAAGTATAGAATACTAAAGATACAGTCCACAGAACTCATAAGGCCAACAAGCTGAAGGGCCCAGGTGAATATGTCTCAGTCCTACTTGGAAGGGAGCAGTAAGCAACCACAAAGAAAGGAGAAGGGACCTGAGAGGGAATGGAGATAGGGGGAGAGGGGAATATTATTTGGTATTGGGTAGGGGGAAAGGCCTGAAGAAAGAATGGAAACAGAAAACCTCCAGAGGTAAGAGGTTAGGAGGACCCTCCAGAATGTACCAGAAACATGGGAGGTGAGAGACTCTCAGGACTCAAAGAGAGGGATCCTAGACAAAATTAACCACAGTGGGGAGAGGGAACTTGTAGAGCCCACCTCCAGCAGAAAGACAGGATATCAACTGATGGATGGGATTCTTATCCCACAGTCAAAACTCTGATCCATAACTGTTCCTGTCTGGAAGAACTGCAAAGATGGAAATGAAGAAGAGCCTGTAGGAAAAGAAGGTCCACTGACAGGCCCAAAGTGGGATCCAGCTCAAGGGAAGGCCGCAAGACCTGACACTAGTACTGAGGCTATGGAACACTCACAAAAGCAACCTATCATTACTACCCCCTGAAAAAAACAACAAGAAGCTGAAAGAGTCAAATGCATATATTTACACCCAACCAATGGACAGAAGCTGCTGACCCCTGTGGATGAATTAGGGAAAAGCTGGAAGAAGCTGAGGAGGAGAGCAATTCTGTAGGAGAATCAGCAGTCTCAATTAACCTGGACCCTGGAGATCTTTCAGACACTGGATCACTAAGCCAGCAGCATATGTCAGCTGATAAGAGGTCCCCAACACATATACAACAGAGGACTGCCAGGTCTGGGTTCAGTCAGGGAAGATGCACCTAATCATCAAAATACTGGAGGACCCAGGGAGTTTAGAGTTCTGGTGGAGTGGGGATTTGGAGACATCCTCATGGAGACAGAGGGTCAGGGAGGGGGCATGGGATATGGAAAAGTCAGAGGGTGGCACAGGAAGGGAGTAAAATCTGGAGTGTAAAAAAAGAAAAGAAAAGAAAAAGAAAAGAAAAAAATATAATTACAGCAAAATTCTCAAAAGAGATTCTAAAAGCTAAAAGTGTTTGGACAGATATCATACAATCTCTATAAAAACAGAGATGGTCAACATAAACTACTATAACCAGCATATATATCTTAATCACCATAGATGGAGAAAACAAGATATTTTGAGACAAATCAAAATTCAAGCAATATCTACCCTCAAATTCTGCCCTACAGAAAATACAGGAAGAAAAACTTGAAACCAAGGAGGATAACTACATTCAAGAAAACACGGGAAATAAATAATTCCATACTAGCAAAAGCAAGGGAAACTCAAACACACACACACAAACACACACACACACATACACACACATGTAACCAACATGTAAATAAGAGGACATAACAAACACTGGTCATTAGTTCTTCTCAGCATCAGTCAGCAGAATCCCAATAAAATGATACAGGCTAAACAAACAGATGCAAAAACAGTATCCATCATTCTGCTGCATACAAGAAACACAACTCAGCAATAAAGATAGACATTACCTCAGGGTTAAGGGCTATAAAAAATTTATCCAAGCAAACAGACCCATGAAACAAACTGGATATAACTAACAAAATAGACTTTCAACCAAAATGAATTAAGAGATAGGGAAGGATACTTTATATTCATCAAAGAAAACAAGATGATATTTCAATTCTGGACATCTGTGCCTCAAGCACAAGGCCAACCACATTTGTAAAAGAAACATTGCTAAAGCTAAATCACACTGAGAACCCTACAAGTTAATAGCAGGAGACTTCAAAACCCCACTCTCACCAATTGACAAAGAGTTGTCATCCAGAAAAATACTATACAGAGAAATAACAAAACTAACAGACATTATTAATCATATGGATGTAATAGACATCTACAGAATATTTCTCCAAAACTCAAACAATATACTTCCTTACCACCTTAGGGATTCTTCTCCAAAATTTGCCATATAGTTGATCATAAAGCAAGCCTCAACAGATACAAGAGAAGTTGAAATAATGCCTTGTATCTTACTATACCAGCTTGGATTAAATTTGGACTTCAGCAAAAAATAGAAACACTAGAAAGCCTGCACATTAATGGAAATTGAACAATTCTTAACTCAATAATCTGTGGGTCAGGCAAGAAATACAGAAAGAAATTAAAGATGTTCTAGATTTCAATGAAAATAAAAGCACTCTCTATCCAAATTTATGGGACAAAATAAAAGCAGTACTAAGAGAACTAGAAAGTTCTCATACGAGTCATATAAAAGTACACTGAAAGCCTTAGAAGAAAAAAGAAGCAAGCTAAAAAGAGAGGAGTGGAAGATAGGACATAATGAAAATCAGGGCTGAAATCAATAAGTTAGAAACAAAAAACAAAATACAAAGAATCAATAAAATCAAGAGCTGATTTTTTGAGAAACTCCAAAAGAGAGACAAACTCTTAGCCAAACTAACCAAAAGAAATAAAGACAATATCCAAATAAACAAAATCAGAAATGAAAAGGGAAACAAGAGAAACTGAGAAAATTTAGAGTCTTTAGGTCTTTTCAAACCACTATACTGTGGGGAGCCGTGAATCTTGAGAGGCATTCGCCATGGCAAGATGACGCCTACTTCCGCTGTTAACTCCTAGTGGACAACTGTTTGCGCATGTGCATAGAGTACTGTTGGCGCATGTGCGTAGAGTGAAAAGACGCCATGTCACGGCCCATCCCGGGGGCGTTACGTAGGGTAATGAGCGAACAGCCAATCATGAGCAGACACACCACGCTGTGGGCAGATACACGCACTGTGGTGTATATAAGCAGTGCGGATTTTGGGCTCGACCCTTTTTTCACTATGGATGGAGACAAATAAACAGTTGCTGCAGAAGGAACCTAGTGTCCGCGTGTCTTCTTCCCAGAGAGAGGACCGCGCGGGCTACACTATACCCCAGAAAATCTTAAAGAATTGGGCACTTTCTACACAGATACCACTTACCAAAGTTAAATCAAGATCAGGTAAACTGTTTAAGCGGCCCTATAACATATAAAGAAATTGAGGTAGTCAGAAAAATTCCAACCAAAGATAAATTTAGAAAAGCACAGGGCCAGATAGATTTATTTCTGAGTTCTGAGTTCTACAAGACTTACAAAAAAAAAAAAAAAAAAAAAAAAAAAAAAAGAGCTACTACCAATACTCCTCAAACTATTCCACAAACAAACAAACAAACAAACAGAAGTAACATTGCCAAACTCATTCTATGAGCCCTGATACCTGCAGGACACAAAGACTTAACAAGGAAAGAGAATTTTGTACCAATTTCTCTAATGAACTGTGAAGCAAAATTATTCAATAAAATACTCACAATCTGAATCTAGGAACACATCAAAAACAACATCTATCATTGTCAAGTAGGCTTCATCCTATGGATGTAAGCATAGTTCAATATATGAAAATCCATTAACATAATCCACTATATAAACAAAATGAAAAAAATCACATGATCATCTAATTAGTTGTGGGAAACACCTTTGACAAAATCCAACACCTCTTCATATTAAAAGGCTTAAAGACCTCAGGGATGCAAGGCTAAACATACTCAAAGTAGTATGCAGCAAGCCAATAGCCAACATCAAAGTAAGCAGAGAGAAATGTAAAACAATTCCACTAAGATCAGGTACAAGACAAGCCTCCCCACTTTCTCCTTATCAGTTTAATATAGTACTTGAAGTCCCAGCTAGAGAAATAAGACAACCAAAGGACATAAAGGAGATAAGAATTGGAAAGGAAGAAGTCAAAGTATCAGTATTTGCTGATGATATGATAGTATACATAAGTCACCCCAAAAGTTCTACCAGAGAACTTCTAGAGCTGATAAACACCTTCAATAAAGTGGCTGGAAAGAAAATTAACTCAAAGTAATCAATAGTCCTCCTTTATAGAAATGATCAATGAGCTGAGAAAAACATTCTGGAAACAATATCCTTTACACTAGCCAGGAATAATATAAAATATCTTGCTGTAACTCTAACTAAGCAAATGAAAGATCTGCATAACAAGAACTTGAAATCCCTGAAGAAGGAAATTAAAGATATCAGAAGATGGAACTTCTCCCATGCTCTTGAATAGATGGCATTAAAAGAGTGAAAATTGCCATCTTACCAAAAGCAATCTAAAAATTTTATGTAAACCTCATTAAAATTCAAACATTTTTATAGACCTTGAAAGAACAAATCTCAACATTATATGGAAAAACAAAAATCTAAATCTAGCCAAAACAATCCTGAACAAAAAAAGAATTTCAGGAAGAGTCACCATTCCTGATCTTAAGTTGTAACACAAAGAAGCAGAGATTCAAAACTGCACGGTATTGGTACAGAAACAGACACAATGATAAATGGAATCAAATCAAAGGCCTAGAGCTAAACCCACATACAAATGGACACTTGATTATTGATAAAGAACCCAATACCATACAATGGTAAAAAGAAAGCATCTTCATCAAAAGGTGCTAGTCTAACTGGATGTCTATATGTAGAAGAGTGAAAATAGATCCATATTTATCATCCTGCTCAGGTCCAAGTGAATCAAGGCCTCAACATAAAAGCAGATACAGTAATTATATAAGAGAATCTGATAAGTAACCTTGAGTGCATTGTTACAGGAGATGATTTCCTAAACAGAGCACCAATGACTCAGGTTCTAAGATCAACAATTAATAAATGGGACATCATGAAACTTAAAAGCTTCTGTAAGGAAAAGGACACTGTCAATAGGACAAAATGGCAGCAGCCATAGATTGAGAAAGGATATTCAACAACCCTACATTCAACAGAAGGCTAATATCTAAATTTATAAAGGACTCAAGAAGTTAGTCACCATCAAGACCCAGCTATACTACTGGGTCATATACCCAAAAGATTCTCCAATATCTCACAAAGACACTTGATTATCTAAATTCATAGCAGCTTTATTTGTAATAACCAGAAACTGGAAAAAAACAAGATGTTCATTAACTGAAGAATGGATAAAGAAAATATGGTACATCTACAAAATGGAATACTATTCAGCTATCAAAAAACAAAGGCATGCATTTTGTAGACAAACTGATGAACTTGAGAATATTATCCTGAATGAGGTAACCTAGTCTCAAAAGTATATGCATGGTGTATTTATTCACTTATACCTAGATATTAGCATAAAATACAGGATATCCATGCTGAACTTCCCAGATCCAATGAAGCTAAACTACAAGGAAAGAAAGAGAGAATATCCTTGAATGTCACATAGGAGGGGGAATAAAGTAGTCAAAGAGGCAGGTAGAGGGAGAGAACTGGGTGGGAGAGGGGATGGGGAGAGAAACCTAGTAGAAGTTGAGGATCAGATGTACAAAAGAACAGGAGGGATTGCCAGATGGCTGTGAGAATGAATGGGAATCTGCAGCTGGCAGAGGGTGAACAAAGGGGTTATCTACAGGCAGAGATGGAGACATAGAATTAGGGGAGGCTCTCAAGAATCAATGTGGGTGACCTTATCTGTAATTCACAGCATTGTGGATATGGAACATGAAAAGGCCACCTCTGGTAGACAGGCAAGAGCCTCAGTGGAGCAAAAAGGACATCAAACCACAAAACTTTCCACCCAAAATTTATCCTGTCTACAAGAAACACAGGGAAAAAGATGGAGCAGAGACTAAGGGAAAGACCTACCAATAACTTCCCCAACCTACAACCCATCCCATGAGTAAACACCAAATCCCTCACACTATTTCTGTTATGCTTGCAGACGTGAGTATGTTGTTCTCTGAGAGGCTCCAGCCAGCAACTAACTCACACAGATGCAGACACCCACTGTCAAAGAGTGGAAGGATCTTGGGTATTCATGGAAGACCAGGATAACTATTTGGGTTCCCAAAAGCTATAGTAACTCCACAAGAAAACCAACCGTCAACTAACTTGGACCTTTGAGGCTCTCAGAGACTGAACCACCAAAGAACATAACACAGGCTAGATCTAAGCTTTTCTGTACATATGTAGCAAATGTGCAGCTTAGTCTTCATGTGGATTTCAGAAATCTTGAATAGGGGCTATTCCAAATGCTGTTATCTGTAAGTGGGATATGTTTATCCAGCTGGGTTTCCTTGTCCAGCTCTGTGGGAGAGGATGCACCTAGCATTGCAGACTTGATACGCTGGATGGTAGGATACCCAGTAGTCCCTCACCAGCTTGGAGGAGAAGGGGTGGGGTATAGGGGAAGGACTAGAGGAGTGGATTACCTGGAGAGGGGAGTTAGAGGGATGTAATGTGAGTTAGTAAAATAACAAAAGGCAAAGAAAAGAAAAGGAAAGGAAAGGAAAGGGAAGGAAAGGAAAGGAAAGGAAAGGAAAGGGAAGGGAAGGAAAGAAAAGAAACCTCTGAAACTAAAGCAAGCTTCAATTAAATTATTTCCTTTTATAAGGGTTGCCATGGTCATGATGTCTCTCCCCAAGAAGAGAACATTGACAAAAACATTTGTCAAAATACTTCATGATAAACAAAACTAAAATATCATAGAATGGATGGAGATGAACTTAAATGACATCAGCAACCAGGTGTGCTTGAGAAGCTCAAATCAAGAGGAGGCAACCAGTGAGATAAGAATAGAACTGTGCCCTAACTCCTCCATTGGGGTCCCAGTGCTCAGTCTGATATTTGGCTGCATGCATCCACATCTGTATTGGTCAGGCTCAGGCAGAGCCTCTCAGGGGACAGCTATACTAGGCTCCTGTCAGCAAGCTCTTTTTGGCATCATCAATAGCATCTGGGTTTGGTATCTGCAAATTGGATGGATCCCTACGAGGGGCAGTCTCTGGATTACCTGTTCTTCACTCTGTGCCACACTCTTTGTCCTGCATTTCTTTTAATTTTTTTTTAAAGATTTATATATTTATTTTATGTATATGAATATATTATTGCTCTCTTCAGATACACCAGAAGAGGGCATCAGATTCATTATAGATGGTTGTAAGCCACCATATGGTTGCTGGGAATTGAATTCAGGACCTCTGGAAGAGCAGTCAGTGCTCTTAATCACTGAGTCATCTCTCCAGGACCCCTCCATTTCCTTTTGACAGGAGGAATTCCAGATTCATATTTTTTTGAGGTAGGTAGGTAGTCTCATCCCTCAACCAGGAACCATGTCTATCTATTGGATAGTCTCTATAGGTTCTCTCTCCCCTTTTTTGGGTATTTCGGTTAATGCCCTCCCTGTTGTGTCCTAGGAACAACCCCATAGGAAGGACATCAATGTCAAGCAAACAGATCCCCCAAAGCTCCAAGGGACTAAATAACCAAACACAGAGTACACCTGGAGGGGATCCATAGCTCCAGCTGGATCTGTAGTAGAGGATGACCTTATCTAGTTAGCATCGCTCAGAGGAGAGCACCTTGGTCCTGTGGAGGCTAGATGACCCAGGGTAGGGGAACGCTAGGGCACTGAAGCAAGAGCCTGTGGCCATGTGGCGGAGTACCCTCATAGAGGCAGGGGGAAAGGAAAGTATGATCATTTTAGTAATGGCAAATGAAAAATGTTTCATATTACAACGTACTTCGTGAATACATAAAATGCTTGCATGAAAACTACTTAAACTTTGACCATGACATAAATGCAAATAGACATTCTGTTAGAAGATGTTAAAAAGCATTTTGAGGGGGCTGCAGAGATGTTTCAGGAGGTAAATGTCCTTGTGAAGCAAAGCTGGCAGCCAAGTTTTATCTCTAGTACCCACATAAAGTGGAAGGAAAGAACCAACTGCACAAGTTGTCCTCTTACCTATAGGGACATGAATAGCCTATATGTACCCCCTACATAATACACACACATACAATAAAAAATGATGTTGATAGTGATATTTTGAAGAAACATAAAAGAAGTCATTTGAGCAAGTGTATCTCCATATTAAATCTTATTCCAACCAGAAATAAAGTATTTGTTGAGAAGTTTTCAATCTAATGCTATTTTACATATTAAAAATTACTCCCATTTTAAAAATAGGCTTATGAAGAAAATTAATGTGTTAGGAAGCCTGGTATCTTCACATAGGAAATAAAATAAATGGCCAGTGGGATGAAATAGAGTTTGTCAAACTGCTTAAAACTTACAGGAACTAAACATATGAAATAAATATAATTATAGTTGTCTTTTATTTGGAGTTTGGGCTGAAAGAGAAGGCCAATCTAGTACAGAATAATATCTTAAGAAAAATAAAGGCAATGACAAATAACATATTTTCATAAGTGTTATATTACAATGCTGTTAAATTTGTTTTATTATTATTGCTGTTAATCTCTGACTCCTAACATAAATTATGCATACATTTATGTGTGTGTATGTATGTTTGTATTAATATATGAAGAAATCAATACTGTTTTTGGTTTCAGACAGCAGGTATTGTCTTTAAATTTTTGTGCCCCTGCTCATAGAATAATGGGGGTCTGCTTATCATGTAAGTGTAGAACCAGATAAGAAATTTGGCTTGAACATGTAACTCATCATATTGGAAACATAAAATTAATGTCATCATTCACATGTTATGTAAAAAATTAATTCTGTTTCTCTCAAGTCTTAAAGAAAATTATATAATTGTAGAAGTTTTAGTAAACATGAAATGATATTTTATGATAATTAATAGTTACTCAACAAAATTCATATTAAACATATTTTGTGTTAAAAGTAAGTATACTTTAATACATTTGGGTTTTGAAAATTTGGAAGTTTAACTGATCTTGCATTATTCATGATATAGAGATCAGTGACTCCAAGAGCCCTGTATTAGTTGAGTCAAGTGTTTGGCTTCATTAACCGTATGAATTTCAATACTCTCTTATTTAAGTGGCAGTGTTTCAAGAGGTAGAAAAGTCACAATTGGGACCAAAGTTATCCTAAGACTGTTTCTACCTTGCTATTACAGCCAGCATAAACTGGAGAACAACAACATTGCAGAAAGTATAAAGTAACATCAATTTTATAACAAAGGAACTGTAGGATCATTCTATTTTCCCCACAAAAGAAGTACAGTAATAACACAAAAGGAGAAAATCATACTAAAAAAGCAGCAAATAAATGTTGTAAGGTCATTGTGTTTAATAATGTGTATTCTGACACAGCAGTATTGTAGAACACTTAGAGCATGAAACACATGGTGACCTCATATATATATAAGCATTTGACATATAAGATTCAGAACTAGATATCTTCTCAATAAAAATCTTAAAATGTTTGGTTATAAATATGATAAAATAAGAAATGTACACTAGCTCTAATTGAAAACAAAAACCAACACAAAAACATTGCTAGCGAGATCCCTAATACCAGGGTAGATTTTTGAAGTACCTAACCTGAAAGTGCTAACATAAGTTACTGGAGAAAAGATGAAAAATCTACAGGATGAATGAGTTACCAAAGACACAAAGTCAACAGAGTACAATCAAACTACTAATAATTTTAATTATACACTCAATCTCATATAGTCTCAATTCTGAGGAAGTAAGCTTGTTATGTTTTATGTACTTAGAATTACGAATGGATATTGTTATGGACACATAGAACATGAACCTAAGTGACAGGAATGAGAGGGAAGCTATGACCAGAAGGTTCTTCATGAGAGAGTTAATGAAGAGCTTAGAACAGATCTCATAGCACTAAATTCCTAATACATATATTTGGAACTAAGTAAAGCTTATAAATAAAAACAAATATGTTAAGAGGTAAACATTGAGAAAATAGGTATAGAGGCCTGGCATAGTGGCTATCAGTACTGGCTACTAAGCAGAAGATATAAATTTGATACATGGAAGCCACTTGGTTGAGGAGAGAACCTACTCCACCATGTGCACGCTCACTGATAAAAAGGGCCCTGTGGCACCTTCTCATATATGCACAGCACACACAATAAGTAAATAAATAAATAAATAAATGTAAGCTCAAAAGAATCTTTTAATTTTGAAAATATTTAATTAAGAGGTATAATTATGAAAAGAGTTTGTTTTCTAGGTAAATCGAATGTCCATGACTTGTTAGGCAATTTTAAAAGGAAATAGAAATAATTTGAGAACAAATGTATGAACATTTATAAATATAAGAAAAAACTTACATATAGTAAAGAAACACATGGCAGAAAGGTGAAAAACAGGCAGGAAGAAATAACAGAAGTAGAATAATAGAAGAGAAAATTTTAGGAAGAGAAGGATAAAAGGTGAAGGAGAAGAAAACATTTTCAATTATATAAAACAGGATTGTAAGCTTGTGTGAATTAAGTACAATTTTTTAAGAAATTAAAGTTTAGTGGGCATAGAGGTAACCTTAACAATAGGGTGAGTGATTGAAACACTGAAATACATCTGAAAGAATGCAACCTCTTGATAATGAGTAACAGGTCAAATGTACTAACATTAAATATGGGTGCTTGTTCTTTCAAAATATCATGGCTTTCAGTGTATAAATCATTTCTAATTTTACTCTTTGTAAAGGTTTAACAGGAGGCTTGACAAGTTTCCTGAAGTACCCTGCTTCATTTCACAAGTGGCTGCTGATCAGCAACACTCAGGATCATATTTCACAATAAAACAAGGGCCCTTAGGTTACCAGCATGACTAAGTACCATAGTAAAGGAAGCAGAAACATCACAGGTATTGCATTTCTGCCAGAGAGCTTCTCTAAAGAACTGCATCTAATGCCAAATGGGTTAATGTTTTCCAATATAGTTAACTTAAAAAATAATGCTCTGATCTTTCCCAAACTAAGCAAATTCTCAAATATCTTAAAATATGACAAAAATATATATTCAGCATCATATGCTATTATGGGTTTTCTGCACTGTTATCAAGGATATTGTTTTGTAAAAAATCTATGTGCTATGTTACTAAGTTTCAGTTTAATATACAATTGTCACATGGTTAAGATATTTTTGTAGTTCTCTAATGATTGTTTGCTCAGTAAATGCTGGAAGGTTTTCACAAGCAGCTATTACCCTATACCAGTCAGCTTTTAGCTCCATCTTAGCTTTACCTCTGTGAAACAGTGCTGATCACAAAGATGATGTGTCTGAGTTGAGCTTCATTTTCAAATTTTGATTTTAGACAACTAAATATTAGTAGTGAAATGAATCCTAAGTACTGTAAAATCTAATCTCAGAAAATCATGGTCTCATAAGAATGTTCTTTGTCCAAAGGCTCAGAACACATTTCCTGTCTTGTTGCAGTAGGAGATGCAGAAAGGTAAGCATAACTTGATTAGATCTTGAAATCAGGTGGTTGTTTTCAGTAGTTCATTAATAGAACATTTTAACAATAACTTCCCATTCTGTTCCATATTTCCTCACCCAAATCCCCTCCCTTTCTCTCTTTCTTTAGAAAACAAACAGGCAAGTAAAGTGCACACTTATAACATAAGCTGGAATGGGACCAAACAAGTGGACAAAAAAGAAAAAGGACAAAATAAAAGGCAGAAGAAACATATATAGATGCACATATGCACACGCACGCACACACACACACTGCCTAACACAGAAATCCCATAAAACCTCACAACTGGAAAACACAACCTATGTAAAGGACCTTTAAGGATTTTGTTTGTTTCTCTGTTGTTTAAGCACTGAAAAAGCATTATGAGACAATGAACCTCTCAAAATGCAAAAAATATCAGTGAGCAGGAGGGGAAACTGTAATCAGAACATAGATTATGCAAAATATTCAATAAAGGAAAAATAGGAAAAAAACATTTTAACAAGAATTGAGTTCTGGATTATGTTTCTTTAAAATTGCATTATTTGGTTGTGTAGCTATGTGGGATGGAGCATACTGTGGTACACACACTGAACTAAAAATCAGAGGATAACTGTGGGAGCTGGCTCCCTCCCTTTAACATGAACATTCTGTAGATTAGATTCAGGTTGCCAGGCTTGACCAGGTTCATTTCATTTGTGGAAAGAAAACCTTCACTACAGTTGCTTGACTCAAAGTCTCAAGTCTCAAACCAGAGCACAGATAATGTCAGTTGAGAATGCATCCTGAAGTCACCTCTTATGAAATCTCAAGTTCTTGTATAGGCACAGAGCTTCAGCAGTAGCAAAGGTAGTGCACTATAAACAATATAAATTCAAAGACTTAAGTGTGTAAGAGCAAAGAAAATGTTTAGTATTTCAAATTCACCCACTTCACAGAGTCTGGCTACTATGTCAAGTAGGTGGAGCTTTGGGGAAATTTCATTTGGATAGTGTTTTAGTCAGGGTTTCTATTCCTGCACAAACATCATGACCAAGAAGCAAGTTGGGGAGGAAAGGGTTTATTTGGCTTACTTCCACATTGCTGTTTATCACAAAGGAAGTCAGGACTGGAACTCAAGCAGGTCAGGAAGCAGAAGCTGATGCACAGGTCATGGATGGATGTTCCTTACTGGCTTGCCCTTTTCTGGCTTGCTCAGTCTGCTCTCTTATAGAACCCAAGACTTCGAGCCCAGGGATAGCACCAGGCCCTACCCCATTGATCACTAATTGAGAAAATGCCCCACAGCTGGGTCTCATGGAGGCACTTCCCAACTGAAGCTCCTTTCTCTGTGATAACTCCAGCCTGTGTCAAGTTGACACACAAAACCAGCCAATAAAATTGACCCCTTGTCAACTTGACACACAAACACATCACTATTAAGCCTCAACCCTTACTTTCTTATTCATCCCCAAGATCTAAAGGCCCACAGTCTTTACATATTAAAAGTTCAATCAATTTAAAATGTCCAATATCTTTTAAAATTCAACGTCTCTTAACTGTGGGCTCCACTAAAATACGTTCTTCCTTCAAGAGGGAAAAATATCAGGGCACAGTCACAATCAAAAACAAAAACAATGTCTGGGATCCAACTCATGGTCTTCTGGGCTCCTCCAAGGGCTTGGGTCACTTCTCTAGCTCTGCCCTTTGCAGCACACACCTTGTCTTCTGGGCTCCAGATGCCTGTACTCCACTGCTGCTGCTGTCCTTGATGGCCATTGCATAGTATTGGCATTCCCAAAACACTGCTGTAACTAGGCTTTACCAATAGCCTCTCATAGACTGTCTTCACAGTGCCAAGCCTCAACTCCTTTGCATGACACCTTCAGTCCTGGGCCATCAATTGCAAACTGAGGCTGCACCTTCTCCAATGGCCTTCCATGGCCTCTCACTGTGCCGATCCTCAGCTGCTCTCCATGACCCCTTCGTGCTGTCAAAACCAGTACAACCTGGGTGAATCTTACATATTACCAAGTCCTGCTGCAGCACAATGTACAACCTTGGCTATCTCTGGAACACAGCCTCTGTGCTCTCAGAAAACACTTCCCAGAAGATGTCACCTCAATGATGCTGGTCTCTTCTTAATCACTGATAATTTCTTAGCTGCAGCTAACCAGCATCAATAGTCCTAGTAATGCAAAGTTTTCACTTTAGTAATTCTGGTATCTTGTTAATCACAGCTGATACTTCAGCCCCAGCTAACCAGAACACAGAATCTTCACAATCAAGACAACATAGCCCTGATAAGAATCTTTAATCTTCCCTCTGAAATTTCCTCCATCTCTGCACTGTTCTCAACATGATCTTCCAAGCTCCTACAGAATATCACACAGAGTTCTTAACAATAAGTGGCTCTTTTAGATCAAAGTTCCAAAGTCCTTCCACAATCCTCTCCAAAACATGGTCAGGTTGTCACAAGAATGCCCCACTATGCTGGTACCAATTTGTCTTAGTCAGAGTTTCTAGTCCTGCACAAACATCATGACCAAGAAGCAAGTTGGGGAGGAAAGGGTTTATTCGGCTTTCTTCCACATTGCTGTTTATTACAAAGGAAGTCAGGACTGGAACTCAGGCAGGTCAGAAAGCAGGAGCTGATGCAGAGGCCATGGAGAGATGTTCCTTACTGGCTTGATTCCCCTGGCTTGCTCAGCCTGCTCTCTTATAGAACCCAAGACTTCGAGCCCAGGGATAGCACCACCCACAAGGGACCCTACCCCCTTGATCACTAATTGAGAAAATGCCCCACAGCTGGGTCTCATGGAGGCACTTCCCAACTGAAGCTCCTTTCTCTGTGATAACTCCAGCCTGTGTCAAGTTGACACACAAAACCAGCCAGTACAGATAGCATCTGCTTATGTAGAAATTTTCTATTATCCAGGCTTTCTCAAGTATATTTCACCTGTTATATGTAGTTTTACATACAGCTTTGTGTATCTCATGTCTTATAAGCATCTTGAATTCCCACTTGGGGATTTATTTGGAATATTACAATGAACCCAGATCTCCTTCAGGCATTCTGAAGTACCCCGGTGCAAGCCAGTGGCTGAATTTAGTAGACCTATTGTTGTAGAAATGTTTAATCTGAATCTGGACTTTCTATCTTGCCTTGATTATTTAGTTTCCAGATAAAAGGCATACAGCCTTTACAATAAGCCTTATACAGCACAAGAGCTGGGCAGAGATCTACCTTTTCTGGAGTACGCTGATGGAAACATAGCCAGGCCAGAAGTTAGGGCTTATCCCCCAGTAGCTGTCAAAGTCAAAGGAAACAACCATAGTCTGAGTACCATTTATTTGTAAGATGGTCAGTGATAAGCTTACATTGCTTATACTATAACCTATGGATGGGGTGGGCAGACTCCCAACCTTTCTCTTAGCCAGCTTATGTCTTTGCTATATTCTACCCTCTGAAGAAAGTCACTGGGCCTCACTCTCTGCTCTATTGTCCTGCTTTAGGATGATATATATTACTGTTATACAGTGATAGGATTCCGATAATGGGCATAATGCCTCCTATAGTGAACATAAGAAAAGAGCTGGTGATTCTTCCTGGGGAGGTAACTTCTCTATTCTACTGTTAATTAATTTTAAGATTATCATTTAAGTTTCAGTAGCTATATATGTTCAGGAATTGGGGTGTTGACTTAAAATATTTGAGATAATTGGATAAAGATCTCAAAGACACAGGAATGCTACTGTGAGTGCTTTCTGAAGATGTGTCCTTGGAGAGAAAAGGTAAACATCCTATATATGAGCATTGTTAATGATTGTGAGGGTTGGAGTCAAAATCCTTTCACAGAATAAGGAAAGGCACACATAGTCTGATGAACAAATGGTGAAGGTGGAAAGGAGGATTACCAGGAATAACGCAACAGTTGACTTACATTTTTCTCTAATACTTGATGCTGGTGAAATGGAGACAAGAAATTCAGAGAAATCAGGGTTACAGATCCAATTAGTACCTGCAGCGAAGGAAAGGGTGGATAATGTGAGAGTAGTTAAATATCAATAAGGACCTTCAAGTAGAAAGCTCTCTGTGATATGCTGAGATGAATGGCAGTAAGGTTTCTATGGGGACAGTTGGGGGCAAGGAAGATATATTACCAATGATATAAAGAGATGAAGAATGGCAGCAAGAGTTTGAAAGATGGAGAGGAATTTCTGTTACTCTTTTATTTAAAGGATGGGGAGGGAGAGGAGGAGGAAGACACAGAAGAAAAGAGCTTTCCAGATGTCACACATTAAAGGGGGTTAGATTTGCAGTCAGCCAAAAATAAATGCAACAAAGAGTAAGTAAAGAAGAAAGAGGTTGTCATTGACAAAGTAGAGAACTTCTGGAGAATCTATTTTTAGCATCTAGGGTGACAGCTGGCCCTTCATAGCATTGCCTGCATGCTCTTTGAGTAAGCTGTCTTTTTCTTATAGTCATCTGTTTTTGGAGGTTCTTTCAAAAGTATTAGTGTAATGTTTGCTGTTGGAGTAGAATCTCCTCTCTCTCTCTCTCTCTCTCTCTCTCTCTCTCTCTCTCTCTTTCTCTCTCTCTCTGTCTTTCTCTCTCTGTGTGTGTGAGTGTGTGTGTGCATGTGTGTGTATTTAAACTTACAATCATTATAGTTTCACCATGCTATATATTTAACAAGACAGAACAGGAAGCAATCCACTGAATTTAATTGCTAGAAGAATCAATTTCCAATGTAAGGGTCATATAAGGTCAACTGTACGTATGGTGGAAAAGGATTTACAAAAGGTCAGCCAGCTGGTAGGTTAGCAAGTCCCACAGAACTTTATTTTCAGTATTCTGAGAGTAAAAATATAAGAAAAAGAGGTAGGATAATTTGTCTCATCTTTCCTAAAAATATGCTAGGAATTCTGTTGCTGTAAATGATCATTCTCCTTGTACATCAAGAAAATTGATTCCTGTGGTTATAGTAAAGAAGGTCCCTAGAAAGAAAGTTGGTGGATAAACTAAAATTTGAACTCTTATTTTCTTCAACAATTTCAGACTAACTAAAGACAAGCAATCCTCAATTTAATTAGCCCAAGTTCTTGTACCATATCTAAATAAAACTATTCACAAAACATATGAAGCCAAGGTTATAATGTGTAATTTTGGCATATTATTAAAGTTGCATGATCAAAAGGATCGAGACTTTTTATCACCAAAGAAAATCCATCTGCTCACTAAAAACTGTAAGCCGCCTTTCCATCCAGTGGAAATAAGGAGGCAAACACGAGCCCTTCTCCAAGCAGGTTTTATTCAGGAACCTTCATTTTTACTTCTTATTAATCTCTCTAATCTCTTCAGTAGTAGTCTCTCTAGTAGTATCTAGTAGTCTCTCTCTCTCAACCCCCAGCCTTTGTAGGTTAAATACTTTCCCTGGTCCCAATCAGCATCAGCTATGTGACAAAGCATAATAGGCTGCGGGAAATTCATACCAGCTTGCATCACAAACTGGAGGCACTCAGCTTCTCCAAATAATGGCTTGATTATCAATGCTCTCTGCTCTGGCCAGAGACCAGGTGTTCAATATATATATAGGGTGGAAGCTGCGGCTCCCCACAAAAAACCACTCCCAGTATATCATTCTCTTTATTTTCTGCTGTGCTGTGATCATATTTCCATTTTGACTTTTGTGAATAGTTTAAAAAATAGTGAAATAGAAGTCTCATGCAATTGGAGGAGTATCCCTT
Organism: Mastomys coucha; assembly: GCF_008632895.1. Lineage (NCBI taxonomy): Eukaryota > Metazoa > Chordata > Mammalia > Rodentia > Muridae > Mastomys > Mastomys coucha. The sequence goes on along the minus strand of NW_022196905.1, from coordinate 48,628,700 downwards.
TTTCAGTGAGGTTCCATTACCACATATAAACAATAATGGGCTAGAAGTTTGACTTCCAATCTATACAAGAGGTATATCTGCTTGAATGCAGAGGAAAGAGATGAAATGTATGTTTTTGAAAGGTGACAGTTTTAATTATGTGACACATAACTTAAATCTCAGAAAGAGTGACATGAAGGCAAGGGAATATTCACATGATAATGAGAAACTGGTGCTGGGCAGTGGTAGCACATACCTTTAATCCCAAAACTTGGGAGGCAGGCAGATTTCTAAGTTCAAGGCCAGCCTAATCTACAGAGTGAGTTCTATGATAGCCAGGGCTATACAGAGAAACCCTGTCTCGGAAGGACAGAGAGAGAGGAGAGAGAGAGAGAGAGAGAGAGAGAGAGAGAGAGAGAGAGAGAGAGAGAGAGAGAGAGAGAGAGAATGGCAATACTCTGGGGTCCGAATGGAACAAAATAATTTTGTGGAATGGGAGAATGGAAGCATGGACTTGATAGGTAGAGAACAGAGTCTATATGTGACTGATATAATTATGTAAAGACTGAAATGATTAATGAAGAGATTTATCATTCATTTAGAAAACACACATGTTTTCTCTAGGAAGTATTAATTAATTCCAACTCAGAAGAAAATAGGAATATTTATAATTATGTCCTTGCTCTTAACAAAAGAAGCAATAATTTACATGTAAATACTAATGTGAGTACATCTTATTTTAGATAAAAATGTGTTTGAATTGGATGCATAATATGGTCCTGATGGATAGTTACATATGTAATGTAGGTGTACGTGGAGATTTCAGAAAATAACCTAGAAACCATCATGTGCAAGTGAGTTGAAAAAAAAAACAAACAAACAAAAATGAGGTTGAGGTGAGGTGAAAGCATAGGGTATGTTAATTCCAGAATGTCAACAAGGCTAGCCTTACTTGCTTTTAGTTGTCAAGGTGGTATTGCCTATCGCCATGGTATGAGGAGATATATAACTAGTCTTTTAGTCACCATCTAAGTATCAATATACCAACTCCTCCTTTCTAAAAAAAAAAAAAATCAAAGTAGTAATTTGATCAATTTCTCCTTAACTTCTTTTCCCTAAATACTCAAGCAGGTATACTAGTTGTGAATAATCCTCATTTATGCATTAAAATTTAAGGAAGGGGACAGAGATGGCTCAGCAGTAAAGAACATTGGCCATTCTCCCAGAAAGCCTGACTGCTCTCTAGCCCACACATAGCGGCTCACAACCATGCGGAAGTACAGCCCCATGGGATCTGATACATTCTTCGGGCCTCTGGGTATGAGGGTCTACAAGCACCACAGCCACCAGGGAAATGATTCAGGTAAGGGAGGAATCAAACTCAGTTCAGCCCAGCATAGCTGGTGCAGGATCAAACCTCTGGAGGCTGACACCTATTCGCTTATTTTATCCATATTTAAGAACAACACAATTTGGGGTGAAAAAAGTTTTCTGATGACAATTAACTCAGTACGCGGTGTACAACAAACTTAAGACATGTTTACATGGAAAGCCTTTACAAAGTACGTATGGCTTCTTCCATAACGATGGGCTCTGTTGTCTTAGAAACAATGCTCAAGGTAAGGGCAGTAGGAGAGAGAATGCGGTAAACACAGTGCATGTGGGATTCAGGATTTGGCCTGGCCCTAGGATTACATAGAAGTGACTTAGGCTATAGTAAAGTATAGGGGACATCACTCACAAGGATAGTTTTATGCACGGAGAAGAAGTGCTCAAGATTTAGGGGAGGAAAGTCTGGGATAAGCAAACATCATATTCTGGGGGATTCAGGTGAATCCTGGATCTACCGATCGATAGCCAAAGATCACCAGGTTGTAAATATCCATTCCCAGCATTCTGGGCCCAAGAAAGAAAGCCATCTCCTTCCTTTGAAGAGATAATACTGGATGTTGAAATTTCCTGGATTCTCCAGGGCTTATCTCTGTGCACAAGGGCCTGATACCCACCAAATCTGGGGACACCAGGACACCTGTGGTACACAGATATACATAAAGTCAATATATCCACATACATAAAACACAACCTATAACAATACTTGTAAAATACAATATATTTTTAAACGAGAAGATTGGTCATGAAAATATTTATGTTTAAAATAAGCATACACATTGGATAAGATGATACAGATTTCTTAATGTCAGTTTAATTTTATAGGTTGAAAATAATGACATAAAAGGTAATATATCTGAAAAAAGTATTCAATGATAATTTTAAGAACATGGTATGTAACTTTAAGAGCATTGTTACAAATTAATTAAACAGAAAAAGACAATTTATGACTATTTAAATTATTCTAAAGTAATTATAGAGTATTTGGTATTGAGCAAACCGTTGCAGGACAGCTTGTAAATCCATTATGTCATACTTTAGTGATGCTTATTTAATTTGTGTTACCATACAAAATCAAAACAACCCTTTCAAACATAATGTATTTTAAGCCATTGTATCCTTTTATGTTTTGCTGAATTACCATATAAAAATGTTATACCATCTATTGATATATCAGGTATTTAACATGTCTATAACTATTTCAGAAATGTGTCACTTTTAGTGGCAAATTTAAATAACCTACTGACGTTCAAATAATCCGACATAAAAATATGTAGATAACTAACTCATTCTTTTTTTTGATCTTTCTCTATACTTTATACTTTTTAAAAATATTTTCTTTATTTACATGTAAATTTCTCCTTTCCCAGGTTCCCCTTCAAAAAACAAACAAACAAACAAACAAAAACAAGAACAAACCCCTGTTGCCTCCCCTCTCCCCATGCCTGCCACCTCACCCTCTCCCACTTATTAGCCCTGGCATTCCCCTACACTGGGGCATTTTTATTCTTTTTTTGAGAATCTTCTTGATGGACAATATTTTATTTACATAGCAATCATGTTATCTTTGGGGGATGTTAAAATAGCCAAATAAATATATTTATACTAATTTTTGAGCAATGGCTCAAATACTTAGAAGATACTATTTTATCCTTTAGTAATACATTTGTAATCATTAAAATTTTACATATATACATAAAAAATGTGATGCCATCAAGTTTATTCTACATACTTAACATGACCCTGACAGTCCTGAAATATAATTTAAAAAACTAAAAAATAAGACAATAGGCACATCTCACTTTTGAGAATGTGTGTATGAAATTATGAAACCATTACATGGAATTTAGCAGCAATACATGGCATGGGTAAAGTATCTCTTAACTAAATGTATAACTAATGTAAACACATGTGTTGATATCATTGCCAAGCTATATGAAAAGAACAGAGGGAGAAACAAAAGTGCCACATTTTATTAAAAGTAAATGATATTGCCCCCTATGGGCTTCCAATTCTATCTTTCTTTTTGTCTCTGTTTTGTTCTAGAACTCTGATATCACTCCCAGATATGATGTTGAGCATGGGCATGCGAATTTGCCAAGAGACTACAGATTGTACAAAAGAGCTTAGGTCTTAAGTGATACACCTCTGTACGTTACCTTCCTTTACCTGAGGCAGGACTGCATGAATCTATGCTCCCTCTTTCTGGGGTCCAAAAGGAAACATGTTTGGACTAGATCTGAATCAAGTCCAAACCTTTGAGTCCAGCTGGGATTATAAGTGTCAAAGATGATTTTTGTGAATAAAGGGCATGATAAATAAAATCATACGGCATTCTAAGTTCCTAAGTGTTTCACCATTATGATTCACGAAACAAATTATTTAAGTTCCCATAGTACAGACAAATATAACAAACATAAAACATATTGAACTTAAATTAATAAGAGCGCCTCCCTTTCTTGGAGTGCTTCAACCTTTCAATTCTCCACTGACTTTGTCATTTTTGGTTTAGTTTCAGAATTCTGCTTGCCAGAGACAAGAGTTGTCTTAATGCATTCATTCGGCTGGCAGCTTTTAATCACGACTTTTTCAAGTAATAATAGAACTCACCCATGTCTCAAAAGCACCACAAAGTGACTGAAGAAATACTGCCAAATCAATAGTTCATTTCAGCAATGTAAAAAGGTGAGCTTTTGAAGTGCCAGAATACTTTATTAGGACGCCACTTGCACTTACATAGGATTTTAGTTGAAGGCAGATGTAAGGGCTGTAAACAAATCATGAGGGGGGGCCTTTCTCCTAGTACAAGACATTGATCCATGAGGACAGTGTGATCTTTGAGAAAGAAGAATGCTAAAATCTCCCAGTGTGAAACATTATTTAATGTAGTCTTTATAACATCATACATGGATACTGCATTGGCATCCTTTCAACCTCACTTTCTCTTTCCCTCAAATCAACCCTCCACCAAACTGTCCTTCAAATTTCAAACTTCTACAATTATTGTTACAAACATATAGAGGCACGTGTATGATTTTAAAATATGGGGAAGCATAATTATAAGGCGATTTGCTTCCTTGTACCTTTTAAAACAGTATTAGAATTATGTATGTCTCCTTGCTCGCTGTCACTCTGCCTCTCCTTCCTGCCACGCTCCAGTGATGGTGCCTTAGCGCTCACATTTCTCCCTTTTTCCCCTCTGAGCTGCCTAGCTTTGACATTCACAGACTATTATTACATCTGTGGCTCTTTAGAATATATAAAAAGCAGGATTTATAAACTCAAATGTCAACTAGGAACAGAAAACTAAATAATTAAGCAAAGGCGGGGAGTCTAACAAAGTGGAAAGTGGAAAACCTAGTCGAGTGAGCACTCGTAATTTCCAACTTCTGTCATCTCTGGCAGTCACCCCACATGTTCTGTTCACTCCTCTCTTTCATTGAGAAGTCTTAGGCCAAGTTTCTCCTCATTCTGACTTTTCTGTGTCAACCAGTAACTGAACTCCAAATAGAATGTGTATTGTTCTCAATCATTCATATTTTCTCAAGGTTCACTACAACAATAACAGGAAAATCAATGTGCAGTCAGCTTTGTCTTTCCAGCTCTCTGTGTGTAAATGAGCAGGAATATTTATGTTCTATACTGGCAGAATACAGAGGGCTGAGGAGTGTATTTATTTCCTAGACTTTACAAAATAACATTACACACACACACACACATATATCCTACTATGTAATATATATTCTATTAAATATTTTATGTTTAATTTGCTATGTACAATATACAATGTTATACATAATATCTATAATCTTTACTTATTTGCTTCTTTGACACATTTTGGATACTTCGTCACAATGTAACTGTCTTAAATTCTTGGTGAGAAAATTATGTTTATTTAAGACAAAATAGTACAGACTTTATTGCAACGTGCTTTACATTTACTATTTAAAGTAGTTATATTACTCAGTCTTACCTAGCTATAATAAAATAATCTGAACACCTAACAATTAACTAGACTCAGTTTCCAAAGGATCACTCCATTTTGCTTGTCACAAGCACTATGGGTCTACACTGAGGGCAAGGAGCTTATGTTAGTGAAGTAAATATACCCATCTCATAGAAACCAAGTAACAGAGATTGAGTGGGTTGACACAAGACAGAGTACCCTACTGTACACCCCAGTGGCATCTTCCTTCCATCTAAATGTCAATATCTATAATACCCACCACCCTCCAGTAACCCAATCAGTTATGATGTCAATAGTGGATGTTCGATTGATGACAAATGAGCTCTCATAATAAAATCTGGCCTCAAAAAGCTCATTAGCTTACAACCCAACCTTTTACTGGATAGCTTTGGGTAAAATATTTTAAATTGAACCATATAGCATTTACATCTAGTTATAAATTAAGATTGATTAATTTTATCTTGATATATTTCCAGTAAAATATTGTAGGGATGTTTATATTATAGTTTTAATTACTACTTGACCAACTCACTTCTGTAACAAATAGAGAAAAATTAGTTGCATTTTGTTTTAGGTCACCAGGAAAAACAATACTTTATTTTGATACCTACTGTAAAAATGAAAATAGAAGAATGCACTTGTATTTAAGCTAATCTCAGATTCAATAATTTTTAATCCTTTGGTACACTTAGTTTTGCTATCTAATTTCAATAATCTAGTATTATATGGCACTCCACAGTTACCTTTAAATTCTCTCAGCTTTAGAGACATAAATTTTTACATAAGGAGCCCAAAAGACCCTCCACACTTTTGTGAGAATAAGTTGAGTCAGAGCGATAGCTGTGACCATAGTGTGGTGTTAACTCTGGCCAGCTGGAATCACTCAGATCTCTGAAAGAACCATGCTAAGCTGAGCAGAATGGCATCCAAAGAATTGAATATGTATCTAAATGAGACCAATATGCTTAATTTCTGCAAAATTGAATTTGGTTAGGATAAAGTATTCTTTTTAATAAACCATGGATTTCTATCACTGTGAAAACACTAAAGAAGCTTCATAAAGTGTGTGTGATTTGGAAAAGGAAAAGAAAAAAAGCTTAGGGAATTAGCAAAGGGCCATATTAGCACAGGCATATTGAAAGACAGGAATAATGAGTTTCTGTTATATAATTTCAATGATATTTGTATTCCCCAATAATGGATTTGATCTTTATAATTAAAAATAAAAAAATAAAGTTCACTGGGATTTAGCTCTGCCTCAAAATTAATATAGCTTAATTTTCTCCTACCGTATTTTTTCCTTTCTTTCTGCTAATATTTGATGTTCTCTCAGTTAAATTCTATTTCTTTCTTTTCTTTGGTCTCTTTCTGATGGGGAGAGTTACTTAAGTTTATGACTCATACTGCTGCTAATTTTTTTCACCAAAAATATGACTTGCTGCATAGAAACTTTTGATTTAACTTAAGTCTACACGATAAAGTAGCTGTTGTTTTCTGTCCGGTGAGGCTGTAGAAGAAGCTAAATGTGTGCTCCTATTATTCTACTATTCATATTATTCTACTATTGATAGATGCAAGAAGTAGCCATATAATGTCTTCCAAAAAGAGATGGACTATCACACCTACCTATTTCTAGGATTAATTCGAGTATCATTATATCTTTTTAAACAGAAAATATTAGTAAATGTGTTCATGTATTATAAAATGTTCAATGTTTTGACTGAACAAGGCATAATTTGATCTTCCATCATACTAAGCACAGGGTCCCCAATGAAGGAGCTAGAGAAAGGAACCAAGGACCTGAAGGGTTTGCAGCCCCTTAGGACGAACAACAATGTGAACTAACTAGTACCCTCAGAGCTCCCAGGGACTAAACCATGAACCAAAGAGTACACATGGTGGATCTAATGGTTCCAGTAGCATATGTAGCAGAGGATGGCCTAGTTGGTCATGAATGGGAGGAGAGGCCCTTGGCCCTGTGAAGGTTCTATGCCCCAGTGTAGGGGAATGCCAGGGCCAGGAAGTGGGAGAGGATGGGATGGTGAGCAGGGAGAGAGGGGAGGGAACAGAGTTTTTTGTTTTGTTTTGTTTTGTTTTGTTTTTTTGTTTTTGTTTTTATTTTTGTTTTCCTGGAGGGGAAACTGGGAAAGGAGATATCATTTGAAATGTAAATAAAGAAAATATCTAATAAAAAAATTTGAAATGAGTTTAAATGTCCATGTGCTGTTCATTTAATGTTAATAAGTTCAGATGACTATAGCAATACTAAATAGCCAAATTATGTAAACAAGTGGTGAAAAATCTCCTGCTTGCTGGTTAAATATCATTTTCTGTAAACAACTAATTTAAAAAAGAAAAGTGATTATAAAAAATGGTCAAGTACTTAATATATAAGTAACTACTGGAAAATTGTGAAATAGAAAATAACTTTTAAAACTCTCTGTCTCTCTCTGTCTCTCTCTGTGTCTCTCTCTGTCTCTGTCTCTCACTCACTCTCTAAGTGTGTGCATGTGTGCATGTGTGCATGTGTGCGTGTGTGTGTGTTTGTGTGTCTATGACTATAGCAGTCTGAAGAAAACCTGTCAGGATTCAGGTCTCTTTCACCACATGTGGCAGCAGGAATTGATCTCAGGTTATCAGGCCAAGTTACAAAAGCCTCCACCCATGAAACAGTCTCCCTGGCTCTTTAGAAAATATTTCTAAGGACATTCATATAGCTTAGCATATAATTAAAAAGAGATTTACTAGAAATATTTGTCATTTGATTTCTACATTTGCAGATACCTTCTAGCAATGGTCTTTTGTGTGTGTCTTGCATGTGGAATTATTTTATGCATTGATTTTTTTTAAAGGTATAACAAAGTCCCATTTAGAGAGAATCTTTAAGGATGGCATACAACTAACAACCTGCCTAAAACCGCCCTGAGTGACTCTAAAGTTTGGAAGGCACTGGCCTACCAACAATTACCATCTAGGGAGGAAATAAGTTAGTAGTATACGAAAATAGTGGTCTGTTATAAGGTAATTCCTCCAAATAGAAACTGGAGTGCCTTCCCACCAAAGGGCCCAATAACTACCCTCTAAAGTCCAATAAGGAAGCAAATAACATCCCAGACTTTTCTTGGGTAGCCTCTTTAGCATGTACTTTATGAGAAGAGATAGATATTAATTTAAAAAGAAGGAAAAAAAAGAGGAGAAAGCAAAATATCTAAAGTAGTTTGGGGGCTTTCATCTGATCCTGATAATTAGGAGTGTAATCTAATTGTGAGAGGAAACAGAACCTTGAGAAACCCGTAGGAGAGACTGAGCTCTCATGCTCTGCTGTGAGAAGTGAAGGTAGTCTTTTATTTCTCCCCCTGTCTTATTCATCCCCTTCCCCATGAAACCAGACATCAGCCAGTCAACATTTGGTATCCATGAATTATAGAATAATATCAAACGGAATTTAAATGTGAAAAAAAACCAAGATGGTACAGCTAGCAAAGAGACACACCATCTCGAGAGAGTTTCAAACCTATATGCAAAGTTCTTGTACTACTGATCGAATGACGACGAACACCAGAGCAGCACCCAGAAAATGAGAACTGCTTTTAGTTATATAAATCTAAATTATCAAAATTATTTCATTTTGTGTTTCTAGTGCTTCCATAGAAATTTAGTCAAATAAAATAATCTTGGGGATTCAAAAGTGTAATCGAGCTGGTGGTGATGTCACATGCCTTTAATCCCAGAACTTGGGAGGAAGAGGCAGGTGGATTTCTGAGTTCGAAACCAACCTAGTCTACAGAGTAAGTTCCAGGATAGCCAGGGCTACACAGAGCAATCCTGTCGCGAAACAAACAAACAAACAAACAAAAAAGTATGATAGAAAAACAAATGTAGTTGTGATCAAATTAAATAAATAGCATTGAAACATCTAGCAGAACATTACATAATTTGAGAAAAATGTGATAATTTTCAGTGACAGGTGCCTGTGACATGTGAATGTCTTTGTTCTTCAGTATTATATCTCATCATGTAACAAAGTCGGGAAGGTGAAAAGAGCTAAATATGCATAAGGTTCTAAGAAAAAAATCTGTGTCATCAAGCATTACTGCTGAGACTATAAAATAATGTACATATCCACTCTGGAAAGTAATTTGGAAATTCTATATAATGATAATTGTAAAATTACTGTGGAACACAGAGATTTCATTCTAAGAAACATAAACCAAAGAAATGAAAACTTATGGACAAAATGAAAACATGATTGTCTCATGGCAGCAAGAGAATAAGGGAAAATATGGAATATCTCATTGTCCTTCAAGTTATTAATAGATAAATAGTTCTCTTATGATAGTATCTATACAATAGAAAATAAGATAACCATGCAAAGGCATAAAACATTCATAAACACAATATGGATGAATGTAGAAAGCTACTTTAGTCAGTTATAAATGTATAGAATTGGCAAATCTATAGAAAAAATCTATAGAAAGTAGATTGATAATTTTCTTGGCCTAGGTACCTGGCACCAAGAAATTTGAATAAAAATAACCTTCTATGGCTTCCACTGAGCTGTATAACTTCTAAAATTTTATTGTGACAATTAAATGTCATTTCAGATATGATAAATATGATTTGATTGTACTACTCAAATGAGAGACATATATTTTAATAAATGTGTTTCTACAAAAGATAATAAAGTGTTGTATGATTTAATAGATTATATGATTTTATTATGTTCCTCAATGTGTTCCTTAGCTCAGGGCACTTCCACCTTTGGACATATTAATATCCATCTCACCATGTAAACTATTCTTCAGAATGGTGACTTCCTATAAAAATGGTACCTGGCCCTCCCCAAAACTCTTCTTGTCTGGATATATGATTTCTCTATTCCTCTCACAGGCACCGGTCCCCATGCTGTGATGGAATCACAACTCCCTCCCAGCACCCTCAATGTATGTGCTGCTCAGCTTTAGATGTTGATCACCCACAATCAGGAGCTAAATTGGTTTCTCATAAACATAGACAGCTTTTGTTTCAGTTGCCATCACGTGTCCTTGTAGTGAAATATTTGATTGAAGCAACTTAAGGGTAGAGGTTTGATTTGGCATGCAGTATGAGTTAAAAAGTTCAGAACAACAGGGAAGGCATGATGACAGAATGACTCTATACAGGACAGTAAGATCTTGCATTAAAGCATCTGCATAACTTAGATGGCTAGATCCAGAAATCTCATTCCAGGACTAGATGTCAATACCATTTTTCAGGCCCTGACCCTAATAAATCATTTCTATAGCCAGGCCATAGAACCAAACTCTCACAATCTCCTGAAACAATAAAACATAGACATGAATCTGAGAGGAATTTCCTATTCAAACTTTATCATCTATAATCATGTATTTTGTTAAATCAACTCAAACTTCAGAGTCCAAAAATAGAAATTGTAGTAAGAAATCTCATCAGGGGTGTATCTTTTGTGCCCAGGGTTTAGGCATCGATGAGGGGCAATATATCAATCAAATACAAGGATTAATAATTAAGGATCAAAAAAATGTTCATTAAGATATTAAAAGCATTTCTTTAGGTGCTTCTCAGCCATTCGGTGTTCCTCAGTTGAGAATTCTTTGTTTAGCTCTGTACC